>NW_026991710.1:164428642-164718765 GCF_029215605.1 Mirounga angustirostris
CCACTCTGTGCCTAATAGACCTGTAACTAGATTCAGTTCCAAATGCTCTGAGACCCATGTTGTGGTTCAAGGCCAAAAGCCATCTGCTGGAAGAATTTTCTCTTGCTCAGGGGATGTCAGTCTTTGTTCCATTCAGTCCTTCAACTGATTGAATGAGACACACCTGCATGAAGAAGAGCAATCTGCTTTACTCAAAGAGTCCACAAATTTAAGTGTTCATCTCGTCCAAAAACACCTTCACAGAAACATCCAGAATAATGACTGACCCAATATCTGAGCACCATGGCATGGCCAATTGACACATAAAATGAACCATCACAAGTCTACCCCTTGTCCACTTGGAGCTCATACATATCTCCTTAAACCAAACAATCTCCAAATGAAGTTAATAACAAGGTGACACTTCCACTTAACATGATATCTTGCATACAACCAGAAATGCACTAACCCCTTCCCCCAAAGACAATACGAAGTCCTTGCATGACATTTATGCTTCTCCTTGATATCCTGTAACTAAATACTATGATGTAAAATTTACAATACTTAAATACTATGTTATAAAGTCAGTATATCTTATGTTACATGATACAGGGATACCTGCACACACACACACACACACACATTCATAACAAAATAAGGAGGAAATAATTATACTCCTCATTCTGTAACTGGTCACATGGTCATGACTGGTATTTATGACTATCTTCTTTCAATTACCATTCTTTGTTCCCTTTTCCCTCTGCAAGCACTTCACTTGGTCTTGGTTCTTTACCTGTGGACCCAAACCTTCCTTCCTGGAGGCTCTTGGCCATTAGTAGCCCTGCCTGGATTGGGCTATTTTAGTTTCCCACTGACCTTAATCACAGGGCAGGGTAGTACTAGGAGACACCCTAAAGGAGCTCCTATATTTCAGACATAGTCTTCCTCACCACCATTGTGGAACAGAAGTCCAATTGCTCCTTGGTGGTCAATCCTTTAAAAAAAGTATCCATCCCTGACCCCACTGCAGAAAATTGAGAGCTTGTCTGTGGTGGTGGGGCCTAGGTAATCGAAGCTTGAAAGATCTCTGTAGTGATCATAATATATGTCCAGAGCTGAGATCCATTAACCTCATGGGAGAAGCAGAAAGGGAAACAGGTGGGGAGAATATGATGCAATTATGGCTGGAGTAGGTGGGCAGAAAGGACACATCATTCCTGCTGTGGATGCATTTGAGGAAGTCCTTGATGGGAACAAAGGCAGCATCACAAAATCTAACAAATTAAAGGTCCCCCTCAAAAATATGGGATAATTTGTGAAAGAATAAAATTAGCCTTCACTTGAGAAGTGTGAAGGGAGAAGAGACAATTACCAGGATCATGATTCAGAGGATAGTCCCACATTAGGCAAAGGATTTTTAAGCAAAGTCCCTGGAAGCTCCATTTTCTTCCAATACAAGAGGAAGCAGATACACTGGCCTGAGTTTTCTCCTCACAGCTGATAAGGCTTCTACACTATTGGCTAATAAGTATACTCAATTTCCCTATTACTCAAAGATATGGAAATTAAAACAAGACTCCTACCCATCAGGGTAGTGTTCTTGGCACACTGATAGGTGTGTGATTAAGGCAGCCATTTTGACACCACTGGGCCATTCTTCAGGCTATCAGGAATGCATATGGCTGCAAGTTGGAATGCCCTCTCCTGGGGGTAGGCTCCTGAGAAAGCTTGCATAGGTCCACCTGGCGATCACACACGCATCTCCAATCATGTGTGTTAAACACATCAGACTAGGTGCATGTGGAGAGGGGATGGGAAGAGAGATGAGGAATGAAAGGAAAAAATTAACCCAAAGACTTAAAGTCAGATAGGAGCCTTGTAAGACCAGTTATGGTAGCATGCCATGAACTCCATGCTATGGAGTATAATTAACTAGATGCTCTCCATCTGAACTCCAATTTACTTACTTAATTAATTACTTCAACTCAGCTTCTCAGGGCCAGTTCATCCCTTGGCACTGACAAAAGGCAAGTCTGAGCCTTCCGGGCCAGGGCCAGTTTCAACCAGGCCTGCCTCAGATGATGTAACTATAGAACATGAATGCAAATCATTTCTACAGGTAATATTTTTAAAAATCCTGTCATTCTGATGAGTGGAAAATGGACAACCAGATCTTGGAAGATACACAAGAATTTAAAAATTAGAGCTTTCCTTAAAAGGCAAATGTTCTTTGTAAAGTGAAGATCTAGCACCCCCTGTTGATGCCCAAGAAATCCTGAACTGTCATAAGATGGGGCTCAGTAATGAGGCTGGGAGAATTATGACCTCCCCCAAATGTCCACATCTTAATCTCTGGAACCTGTGAATATGTTGCCTTACAAGGCAAAAGGGACTCTGAAGATGTGAATAAGATCAAATACCTAGGGATGGGAGAGACTATCCAGGATTGTCCTGGTGGGCCCCATGTAATCACACAAGTCCTTAAACACAGGGAACCTTTCCTGGCCATCATCAGAAAGGAAGATGTGACTGCAGAAGTAAGGTAAGAGAGAGGTGCTGTTGATGACTTTGAGGATGGAGGAGGGGACCAGAGGCTAAATATTGCAAGTGGCCTCCAGGAGCTAGAAAGGCAAGAAAATGGATTCTCCCCTGGAGCCTTCTGAAAAGAATGCTGCCCTGCCAACATCTTGACTTTGGCCCAGTGAGACTCATCAGACTTCTGATCTATGGAATCATATGGCAATACATTTGTGTGGTTTCAGGCCACTACGTCTGTCATAATTTGTTATAGCAGCAACAGAAAACTAACACAGTAAACACAACTTGACCTAACTTGATCTAGACAATCTAGAGTTAGCTTTTTTTTTCTTTCTTTTTTCTTAACTTTTCCTGCTAAAACCCTACAGAGTCTTCAGGAGTGTGATTCACATGAGTCAGGACTGTGGGAAGTTCACAGAATGTTAGAATTGGAAGCCATCACAGAAGTAACCCAGTCCAACTGCCACCCAAAGCCAGAATCTCTCCTACAGCATTTTTGACTGTTGGATGCTCAGCCTCTGCTTGAACCTCAGGAAGAAAGCTGTAGCTTCAGGTCCACCCACGTCTACATTACTGAATTTTTTCTTCACAGCTGACTTAGTTCTGCTGTAAGAAAATATTCCTCAGGACAAAGTCTGTGCATTGCTTGAGGGCTCTATTAGAAAGTCTTTTCTTGCTATGAACCAAAATCTACTGCCTTAAAATGCCCATGTTTTGGCATTACTTGTACCCCTAAGGCAACATAGAACAGAAGACACAGGGTATACACAGGGCCTTACAAAGATTGGGTTCAGAAAACAGGCTAGCTGGGGCGCCCGGGTGGCTCAGTCCATTAAGCATCTGCCTTCAGCTCAGGTCATGATCCCAGGGTCCTGGAATTGAGTCCCACATTGGGCTCCCTGCTCAGCAGGGAGTTTGCTTCTCCCTCTCCCTCTGTCTCTCCCCCTGTTGGTGCTCACTCTCTCTCTCTCTCTCAAATAAATAAATAAAATCTTTAAAAAGAAGAAGAAGAAGAAGACAGGCTAGCAAATTATTGAACTACCATTCAATTCAAGCCAATTCAATTCCATAGATGTTCATTGAGCACCTATTTTATGCCAAGCATTCTGTTTACTACTGTGAATATATTTATGAACACATAGACACAACCCCTGCCCTACTGGAGCTTATGGTTTAAGTGAAACAGATAGTGAATAGATACTCACAAAATAAAAATATAAATACAGATCGTTCTATGAAAGAAAGGTGCAAGTATTATAAGTATGTATAACAGGTACCTGACCACTTGTCAAAAGGGATCCTACCCTGAGGTCCAGATCTAAGTTTGAAATGAAACTTCCTCTTGTCATTAGACAACCTTTTGAGTTCTCAAAAGTTTAGATGGATATAAAGCTATCAATGTAATGTGACTATAATATGGTAGTTTGAATTCAGGTGCCTGTGATGTGTTTAATATAAAGGGATAGCTGCCTTAGCTATGCCTTTTTGATGGATTTGTCATATTATTTTGCTTAAGGAGCCACTCCCAAAAGTTAGACCATCTTTTCTGTACTTGCACACCCCATCATGTCACCACATGCTCTCCCTGGCCTGACTTGAATGGTTACTTCAGATAAGAGTCAGAACTCTACCCAGCAGATCATATCAAGGGGACCCTGATAACTACTTGGGTCATCCTGAGACTATAAGACATCCACCCATCTCTGATGACCTTCTGGGACATAAAATAAGAGTCTGTCCTTCCCCTGGCCAACTTGAGAACCCATTGCTGTATATTTGTATTAATCTATATATCTATATAATTAATATTATCTATAGTAATATAGCTAACATTGTTGGTGAGAGAGAGGATCACTACATTATGAAAATAGGTTCCATTTGCTAAGATGCTGCTATAGACTGAATGTTTGTATCATCCCAAAATCCATGTGGAAACCTAATATCCAATGTGATGTATTTGGAAGTGTAGCCTCTGGAATGTGATTGGGTTATGACGGAGCCTTTATGAAAGGGATTATAAAGGAGACTCCAGAGAGGTCCCTCACCTCTTCTACCATGTGAGGACACAAGAAGACAACCGTCTATGAACCAGGAAATGGGCTCTTGCCAGATACCTAATCTGCCAGCACCTTGATCTTGGACTTCCAGCCTCCAGAACTGTGAGAAATTGATGTCTGTTGCTTATAAGGCACCCCGTCTTTGGAATTTTTTTAAAGATTTATTTATTTATTTTAAAGAGAGAGGAGCAGGAGAGAATCTTCAAGCAGACTTTCCACTGAGCACAGAGCCCAACACTGGTTTTGATCTCACAACCCATGAGATCATGACCTGAGCCGAAACCAAGAGTCAAACCACAGACTGAGCCAACCAAGAACCCCTATGGAATTTTGTTATAACAGCCCAAAGAGACTAAGATGTTATTTTTTTAATGTCCATCCCTAAAAAAAAAGAAAAAAAAAACCAACCTCAAAATATATAAAGCAATACAAAAGATCAATGCTCAGGGAGAAATAAAAAGCTCATCATCATAGTAGAATATTTAAATATATCTTTTTTGGTTTTGAATGATCTAGAAGACCAGAAAATATATATCAAGAATATAGAAGATCTGTAAAACTCAATTTCAAAGCTGCGCTCAACTTTAGAAAATACATATTTTTCCCCCTCAAGAATGCATGGTAGATTTCCAAAAACTGATTATGAGTGATATCATAATCTCAATAAATTTCAAAAAATAAGTGGGATGTGGACCATGATTTCTGAATAAAACACAATTAGGTTAGAAGTCAATAGCAAATTCTTAACTACAATAACCAAAAGTTCATCAATACAGAAGTGAAAGAATATACAATAAAATATTATATAGCATGTGATAGTACAAGGGTCTGCAAACTTTTTCTATAAAGGGCCAAATAGCAAGTATATTTAGACTTTGGGGACAGTCTCTACCACCATTACTCAACTCTGCCTTCACAGTTCTAAGGCAGTGGTAGACAATATATAAATAAAAGGGCATGGCTGTGTTCCAATAAAACTTTATTTATGGAAGCTAAAAACTGAATTTCACATGTCATGAAAGCCTTATGACTTTTTTTTTCAATCTATTAAAAACTTTAAAAACCATTCTCAGCTCTTAAGCCATGCAAAAGGCAGCAAGCAGGCTGGATTTGACCCATAAGTCACCATTTGCTGACTGGTGATGCAGATGAGTCTTAACAACATGATTATTAGGTTAAGGGAAGTCCAAAAGATTACATGTAAATGAGACTCTTTTGGTAAATCAAAGTTAAAAATGCAAATAAAAAATTATATACACACACATATATTTACATGTCTACATGAAACCACATAGGGTTAATGAAGGTAAAACTAACAGAAAGTTCAAAGCTTGTTTTTCAGAGAACTGTTTCTCCCTAATCAGCGACTGTGTCTTTTCAGTCTCTGCAGAAACCTGGACTCAAGGTCAACTGATAATGGTTCCAGCCTATGAACAAGCAAGGCCCTGCATTCCTTACCAGAGAACCTATCCAGTTTATACCAGTTCTTAGAGCAGACTCATAGCCCCTAAAATAACCTCCTGACATCAGGGGCTGAATTTTTCCTCATTCTAGTGTTAAGTTTCCACCCCAAAATGAACATGGGATATATGTTTCATATATGTTTGCTCCATCTTTCCTCATGAATAGTTATAAGTTTCCCTGCCCTTTTCATCAATATGTATGTAATATACCCTGAGTTCCCCCTTTAAAGCCCCACTCCTTAACCCAGAATCTCAGAAATGGTCTTTGGACATCAGTCCACCGTCGTTCCAGGGTGCCAGCCTCCTGAGTAAAGCAACCCTTCCTTTCCAGCCAACACTTGTCTCTGGAGAATTGGCTTTGCAGGGGCAAGCAGCTGAACTTGGGTTTCATTAGCATACATACATTGCTCTGATGCCTCTCCTTGCCAACATCCGATCCACTGACCACAGAAACAGGACCATTTTATTACCAGCCATGAGAAGCTCATTACAAATTACACAAAATTACACAAAAGTAAGGAAATGACTATGCATATGTATACTCATTAGGAATATTTACCACAAGAAAAGCACACAATGAATGCAGGATTACCTCAGGTGAAGGGAAGCAAGGAGACACAGAATGGGAAGACCATGGATGAAGATCTGGCTCTCATTTAAAAGGGTGAGTTTGCAAGTGCTCATTACATCAAAAATAACTAACTGTATAAAAGTGAGCCATGCATAGTGAGAGTATGTGATAGAACAAAGATTATAATTAATCCAATTCTGTGTACCTGAGACCCACCAAAAGAAAAACATAAGAATTAGGTAGACTTGGGGAAAAGGTGTGTGGGAAAAGATAGGAAAAGTGATCCTGGTAGACAGAATCAGGTGTGCAAGAGCCTTGAGGAAGGGCCCAGGGAACCAGAAGAAGGCTGTAAGGTTGCCTCAGAGAAAGTGGTCTAGAAAAGGAATGGAGAGGTGGATGGGGGGCCAGATCACACAGGCCTTGGAGGCATCTGGGTTTATGTCCTAAGAGTCATGGAAAGCCACTGAAGAGTCACGAGCCAAGGAATAACATGAGCAGATCTGCACTTGCTAATGATCACTATGTTGCAGTGGGAGAGCCAGTTACAGGAGCAAGGGAGTGGGCACTGGGGACCAGGAGGTTGATAGTGAGGTCAAGGCCTGTGGTCTTCCTTATTTCTGACAATCTCTGTAGCCTACTAGATGGGATTTTCCTCTGCTCAGGCCTCTCTTGACTTCAAGGGCAAAAGAAATGACCTTCACTAGACCCAAGGTTTAGAAATGGTGGGTGCAGAAAGCAAATGGTGCATGATACTTCACCTCTAGTTTTGTCTTTTTCCATCAACAGTGGCAATCGAAGATGAGCTCTCTCGATTCCTTAAGGGCAGCCCTTCACACTAATATGTGGGTTAATTGTCTTTCAATGGCCACATAGTCTCACAGTCTAACTTCCCATGGATCATGAGGAATACATGTCCTTTTTATTCAAATGACATGGACTTTTTTGCCAAATCTACCACTGTTGTACTGAAGGAGCTTGGCCCTCCTTCCTGGCCTATTTTCTCCACTCAGAGACCCCACAGGGGGTGCTAAGCATGAAAGCCTTTGTTGTGTTGGAGCCATTCCCAGATAGTTCTCTCTAACCACCAAGTTTCTCTCTTGTAAATGGGGAGTAGAGGGAAGCCATTTTTGTTCATCCCATTATAGGTGCAAGTTCTTTTTTAGGAGAACTTCAGTCTCAGCAGAGAATGAGGAAGGATAAGATAAGGAGGGATGAGGATGCTAAGCTGACTTCGATACACAGAATGCTGATTATGTAAGCAGATGTATCTGAAACAGAGAAAGTAAAAGCTTGCCATATCTCCATGGCAATCAGCATGGAAACCCAATGGCACTCTTTGTCTTTTTGGTGTAATTGTCATCCCATAACAGATAAAATTGTTTCTCACAAACAGATCGGTTAAGGTAGGAGTAAATTGATCTACAGTGAGTGTTGATGGTCAAAACTCACCAATACTGATGTCTGGGGACTTGGTGAAGACTTCAGTGGACGCTTGCCTAAGGGAGACTACGTGTCATGGGAAAGAGGCTATAGCAATGGGTGGCAGATGGGTTAAGGGAAATTTCATAACTGAACGCCTGAATGACTTTTACATATATACCCTGAAAGGTTAAGAAAGTGATAAAACTCGATTTATAGATGTAGAGCACAGGGAGTTTTCTTCCACACTCTTTCCACTAGCCCTAAATAGAACTATTTACAGGGCACAGACAGATGCTGTGATCTTCAAGGCCCAATGAGATTGGTCTGTGCGGGCACCATGTCCCCAGCCCCTCTCCCCTCACAGGAGAGAATCAAGGATTTGAGTCTTCAGCTTGCTTCCTGTCGAAGGCTATGTTAGTGTGCCCATCTCTGATACCGGCCATGTGGGTGAGGGAGTTCACCATGAAGGATTAGATCTGGTTGAGGAAGACTGTGCCTTCCCTCTGTGTAGGGCACTGCACCTGCCAACCCAGGAAATGGAAGTGGTTGACAAGACAGGAGGTCAGGGCTCAGGCCAGGGAATAACTAGTTGCCTGATATTAAAATATCTTGTCTAGTGACTCCTCTGTTCACATTCAATCCACTGATTAAAGAAAGAGAACTATTCTATTACCAGCCACAAAGATCTCAGGTTACAACTTATACAAAGGTAATGAAATGTCCAACTCATTCAGTCTTGTTGCTTTTAGTAGCTTATTACCGCTATGAAACCAGGGGTTGTCTGGTTCATGATAGTTTTCCCTTGGCCCCCATGAAGCCCCAGGACCACAGCCCTGGCTCCCAGGGACACCCTGCACCCCTGGGTGGACCCAGATCCACCTTCAAGTCCAATCCAAGTCTGAGCTGTCTCTCTGCAGCCCCCCAAGCCCTGACCTGGCTTTGTTTCTTTCCCTAATATCCATCCAAGACCGTCTTTCCTAAGTACTGCATCCCCAGGATCTTACTCTATGCCTAGACACATTACTCTCAACCTTTGTTCCCTTCTTTTAAGTCTTCTCCAGCTGTCTTGCCTCTGGTCAATTAATGTATTAAAAGCTACTCTTGGGGCACCTGGGTGGCTCAGATGGTTAAGCGTCTGCCTTCAGCTCAGGTCATGATCCCGGCGTCCTGGGATCGAGCCCCACATCAGGCTACCTGCTGAATAGGGAGCCTGTAGGGAGCCCTCTCCCTCTGTCTCTGCTTGCCGCTCCCCCTGTTTGTATTCTCTCTGTCAAATAAAAAATAAAAAAATCTTTAAAAAAAAAAAAAACTACTCTTGTTTACAGAGTTCCCATTTGCCTCAATTCATCTTCCTGTCTGGTTTTGTTTCTTCTGCAGATTCCTTTATTTCTTCATTCACACTCCCACACTTTCACAAATGTGGGCCTCCACTGAGTGACTGGGCCTCTAGGCCCTGTGCTAACACGAGTGTGCTGAAGAAGAGTGTCACTTTGGGTCCTTGCCCAGTCGCCATCTCCCTTTGGAAGAAAACTGCCCCTGTTCTCTAACTCAGGCCTCTGCCCAAAGAAACAGCCCTGGGTGGGCCTCTTGCTTGCTCTTTGGTTCCATGTAATTCCTTCCTCCTCCAGGTGGGCACATGACATCAGGGTGGACAACCTGAGAAAGCTCTGACCAAAAACAGCTGAGAGAGAACAGCACAATTAATCAGGATCTGACTCATGAACAGTTTGGTTGAGATGTATAGTCCATTTTCATTATTTATGGTGGTTATGTGCTATAAAGTTACCGTAAACACTGAATTTGCCAATACTGAACCATTGCTCCAAGGGAAAAATACAGGGTTAGGTTCCTGTGAGCCTCTGATCACAGTTTCATCAACAAATCAATACGTAACCTCATTATATGTCTATTTCTGTTTAGAAACACCTTATTTGATATATATTGTTGCAGCAATATATATTAAATTAAACAGCACTATAACGCATGCCTGAACGAAGTTTATGTAATACAAATACTTTGTCCATGAGACACATCACAGCCTTCTTGCCCTAAGAACTATACAGCATTTCAGCGCTACCTTTGGAGGTCATTTTAAACAGTGAAATCACCAACAGAAAGCACAGATATGCCAAAAACATGGCACTTTACCGCAAAAAGGACACATATATAGAATGAGAACTCAGATGGGAACATGTGCATTAAGCTAGTCTAATTTTTCATTGCTCTGCGCATGTCCAAAAATGACTTCAAAAGCACCAAAGTATTGAATGGGAGGTTAAAAATAAATTTTAGTGAGCAGAAGATTTTGCAGATATGGAATTCATAAATTTTAAGATTCAACTGCAGTTGGTTGCTCGCTTGCTTGGTTGGTTAACAGTAGGAGCAAAAGACACCAGTTTTCATATTCTAAGAGACTGTGGGAATCACAGAATTACATAAGTCACAAGGCAGTAGAAACCTTGTGGTAACATCCTGCTATATGAGGTCTACTAAAAAAGCCTCTGTTCCTTGCAATCAAAAAGCCTGATCAGTCAGCATATATCTATCCACATATATGACTCTTGCATTGCCCTGGCAAGGAGATAGAGTTTTGATAAGGGTTGTTTTATTTCTAAAGGCCCTGGTAGAATAAAATTGGCACTTGAAGTCAATGGGACTGGTTATGCCACTTCTGGGTCGTGTGACTTTGAGTTCTCTAACTCAGTTGTTTCATCTGAATGGGACAGATACCTACCGTCCAACTCCAGAGAGCTATCATGAAGGCCATGTGAGATCATTCTCATGTCCTTGTTATCTTCTGATCCAGCCCCTCATTTTTCCAGAAGAAGACTCCAGGGCTCAGCAGGAGGAAACAATTTGCAAAAATGGCTAACAAAGGAAACTCAGAATGTTGACACTCCCTTAGGGCAACTCTAAACCTGCCAACCTCACTCTTCCCCAAAGAAAGAACAACGCATTCCACAGCGGTTTGGGCAAAGCTGTCCTGTTGCTCTTATGGGACAGCTTGTCTGCAGGCAGGCAACTCAGTGAGAAAATCAAGTTATTTGGTTTCCTTGCCCAGTGAAACAATATCCTTATTTTCCTGAATAAGCATAAATGGTTAGGACATGGGGATTAATGGTGTCACTGTCTACAGGAAGGGAGAGTGCTCAGACTTTTTCTCTCCCCTTGCAGCTGCAATCCTCCCCAAAAAGTCAGAGCAAGTTCTGGATTAAAATAAGCAGTCTCAACCTGGAGGGTGGCAGGAGGATGCAGAAAGAAACTTAGAGTAGCTCCCCCAAGCAATACTTCCTGGGGGCTACCGGCCCCATGTTTACACTCCTTTTCTCTGGCCTGGGAAATCAGTGTTTTCTCACAGTACATCCTGAAATTCAGATCCCCTGCCAAACAGCAGATCTCAAACCACTCTCATCTCTATCTCTTCACTTCAGGACAGACTATTTGGGACATAAAGAGTAAAAGAAGATATTTTAGGGGAAGGGGGGAGGGGCAGACCTTTATTAAGCACCCATTCTACTATTTCATCAAACCACTCAATGTCCCAAGTATTATGACCACCATGTAATAGATGAAGCTCAGAACAGGTACTTGTCCATGGCCACACTGCTTGGAAGTGATGAGGTTAGGAGGTCAGTCCATTTGTCAAAACCTGGGTTGTCCCCACAGCTTCTTAAACTTTCTCAGGACTAAATGCCACTAGTGAGAAAGATAAATGAATCACACTCCCAGGTGATCTGGGCTCAGTGGACACAACCAGTGGTATTCAGTCTGTATGGGACATTCTTTCTGATCCTTCACTGGGCAAACTCCCTCTCAGGCTTCCAATCTCAGTCAGTCATCACTTCCTCCAGGAAGCCATTGCTGATCTCCCAGGTCTGGGTTCAGTGGCCCTCCCATGTGCCTGTGTTGTACTGCTTGCTGATTTATCCGTATGGTCCCAAGAGATCAAGGACCATATCTGCCTCTGCATCTCCACCTCACAGCAGACTGCTCAACATAGTATAGCTGCCCAAAGAATACTTGCTGAGTAATTGTTGACTCTGGCTGAACTTTCTATCTCATGTGTGAATTGCCTTTAGATAGAATAGCTCTCTTAGTGATAATCCAGCCACTGTAAGCACATTAATAACAGAAAACAAAGAGACACACCCTTCCATGTTAATCCCATACCACACCCATTGTACCCCATACTCTTTGCATTCCAGCTACACTGGCCCTCCTTGAATTCCTTAAACATGCTGCGTTCCCAATACCACAGGGCCTTTGTACATACTGTGCCTTTTAAATGCATCACCTACTCTTTCTCCAGATCTCTGCTTAGTCATAGGTCATGTTCTTACAGCAACATATGCCTCTCCCTCATATCATTTAGTACATGATCCAGGTATGATTGCTTGTCTCTCACACTGTGAAAGTAGGGGTGGAGCCTTTTTGTTTGTTTGCTTGTTTACTCTTATGTCTCTAGCATCTAGCACAGTGGCTAGCATATAATAGGAGTTCAGTACTTGTGCAGGAAAAAGGAAGTGATGTTTACATTGAGACCTGTGTGGGGCAAAGAGTATTCTAGGCTGGAGAAACAGTTTGAGCAAAGCTTTTGGAAGAGAGACATGCCATATTTAAAACTGAAGGAAGCCCAGTATGGCTGGACCATAGAGAATGAGGGGGAGGCTGATACATGATGCAGTTATAGAGAGGCAGCCAAGGCCAGATGCTGCAGAGTCTTACACAGCATGTTAAGGCCTTGGACTTGATGCCAGGGATAAAGAGAAACCACCAAGGGGTTCTAAGCAGGTTGGTTTTTCTCCTGTTCCTTACAGGAACCCTACTAATCCATGTCATCACATGCCACCACACTTACAAAGCTGATCTTTGGGGGTTTTTTGGTTGTTTCTTTTTTTATGATTTTATTTATTTACTTGACAGAGAGAGAGAGCGCATGAGCAGGAGGAGGGGGAGGGGGAGGGACAGAGGATGAAGGAAAAGCAGACTCCCCACTTAGCAGGGAGCCTGACCAAGGGGCTCGGTCCCAGGACCCTGGGATCATGACCTGAGCCGAAGGAAGATGCTTAACCAACTGAGCCACCCAGGCACCCCCGAAGCTGATCATTTACATCCACATACGCTAAGTGCCACCATGTTTAACTATGTCCATTGTTTTAACCTTCTAAGAGCATTTCGAGCCTTCACTGTATCTTGTCTTCCAGCTCAGTATCATTAGCAATTTGGGTGATAGAAAATAGCCCCACTGTTAAGAAATATTAGAAAAAACAAAGGCAGTAAGTTATTACAGGTCCCCCCTCCACAGCACAAATCCAGCTCCTGTGGTATTAAAAATTCCATTCTTAGGTTTCAAGGAATCTGACTACAGTCTGTCATAGACACAAGTTAACCAGCCTCAGCCCTCTGTATGCTCTAAGTTTATGTACTTGTCCTTCTATTTTTTTTTTCAATTTCTCTTTCTGCCCCTCTAGTTCTTCCAAATTCTAGTTGTATGGAACAATATTTTAGGATAAGTGTGTGAGGAAGAAAAATTTCCATGCTGACTTCAAGTATATACACTAGCTTTCTTTTTCCCCAAAGGAATGTGTTTTATTTTCTTTCTGCTATCGGACATGTTTCAATAAATAAATAGCTTGCTTTGTTTACATATATTCCCCAAAAACTCAGAAACCCAAAATTTGATAAGCATTTGGAACATAAAAAAAACTCCACTTGCTAATTCTTTGAGAGTGACCAACGTCCTGGTTTGAATTGATTATCGCTGGGAAGCAAGTTCTGCTTCTCTCAGACACAGTTAAACAGGATGAACCACGCTGGTAGTTTTTCATTATGTGTGTTATGTGTGTGTGTTTTATTTTACTTTTGATTTTTGAGTGTTTTCTTTTTCCCTTGACATCTGATCACATGTACAGCAGTAATGCCAAAATCGCCACATTACCATTATCCATTGTGAGCTATGAGATATATTTCAAATATCTAGAATGCAATTTTTGAAAAGATTTCCCCAAATCTGTGGATTTTTTAAAAATTCAATGTAAAGAGTTGTCATGTATTTTCATCGTTAGTTTATACCTATAAGAAAACCGACACAAATTGGGGAAGAATGAAGAAGGGGAGAAAGGCAGTGGAGGAAAACCATTGTGTTTTCTCTACGGGTCTCATTCCAATCTTGAAAAACTAGTTGAAAAAGAAAACCAAAATTATAGAGTGGCTTTATCACATTGAGACTCAAAGAAAAACAATTCCTGCTTCAAAATAAGTAACACAACAGTAGAAGACGATGGCGTTACAGACAGAGAGACCTGAGGCCCCCACCAAATGCTCAAGGCCTCTCTCCAGGGTCACACTGGCCCATTGGGTGTTTCAGCTTGTTGTCTACTCCTGACGGGCCCTCATTTCTCCATCAAAGATTGTGCTGAAACCCACAGATACCGAGCTGGGCCACTCCAACCCCACCACCACCCATTATCCCATAACACCAGCTTCAGAACAGGAAGAAGCCAAATCTGTGCCAACTTCTCAATAAATCCATCAGTTTCTGGTCATCCTCTGTCTTTTTCCAGTTACTTAGACCAACCATTTGTTTTGAACTCTCAACAAAGGTGGGAATTAAGTTAGCTGCTATGTCACTGGTGGGCTGGACCACACCCCATCTTTCTGAACTCTGTGGCCAATTCTCCCCTCTGCCACACTCACACTCACAAGCACAGCCAGGCACATGCTGCCCAGGGTGGCTAGTCCTTTATTAGATCAGAGGCTGTGACCTCACTTCAGGAATTTAACAAAGGAACAGTCATCTAAAAGCAAAATTCTTCATTTGGAAGGAAACATGCTCTTCCTGCAATGTTTTTTAAGTCCAAAGAAGGTGCCAGAATGTTTTTTCGATTTAAGGTCAAATGTAGTTCATGAAGCATCCTCCACTGACCAATGGGAACTCGAAGCTGGTGTATCGCATGCCAAGTGCAACAGGCCCCGCCACCACAGTCCCCTCTGTCTAAGGTCACAAAAGGTTCTAGAGAACAGTCCACGAATACCACAAAAAGACCCACGGGCCGAAGTCGGCTCCCAGCTGTTCATCCATAACCAGTCCGTAAGGAAGCAAATTGACCCGGACTCCCAAACCGGCTTACTGCGCCCCCTCCCAGCCCTCACCTGGGGGTGGGGACTGACGTCGGGGACTGCCTATTCTGTTACCGTCCCACTGGTTAAATCCAGGTGCTCTGTTTATTTCAGAGTGCAAGAAAACACACCAAGAGCTTCAAACTTATGCTACAGACAGGAAACAGCACTCCAGAGACACCTATGTCTGAAACTTGAAGACCGCGCCGGGCGTCTTCTCAAACAGGGGCTGGTTTCTTCCCTGGCTGGGGCCCCTGTCTGTGCCTCTGGATAGACAGGGCACTTCTGTCTCCTCACCCTGGGCAGTTCAAGGCTCAGCTGGCTATAAATTACATATTTTAAATGTACTTAGTCGTACTTTCTCCTTAAATTTAAAAGCAGATGGTTTAAACTTGATCCCAGCCATGCTATCTCAAAAGAGACAGTCCTTATAAACTGGCCATTAAAATCTCCCTAAAAAATGTATTCTAAATGCACCGCAAGGATAAGAGTGGTATCTGGGCAGCCAGAGAGAGGAGCTAGGGAAGGAAGGGAGGATTTTGAGAACAATAACAGCCTCATTAAATCTAATTACTTTCTAGCGCTTACTGAGACTCAGGGATGGAAAGGGAATTTGTGGATGGGATTTCTGAGTCCTTTGCATTAAAGTGACCCCCTTCTCACTCCTCTCTCACGCCCAGGCACCGCATGCCTGTCTCCCACATCAACAGTTCTGGGGAGATTTTTAAAAACCAATCAACCAACCAAAAAACTTTTCTTTCTTCCTTGACACACTGGAAGTCCCTGCCTCTTCTGTATTTTCATGGGTGATATGACTCAGCAAGAAAATATCTCCTTAATGCCCAGTGTACACCTCCTGGCTCAGACTGGGATCCCAGGAGCTGTGTGCTCTGGAAAGCTCCGATATCAGCAGCCTGAGTCCCACTGTGAAACAAGCAGGCTGTGCGCCACTAGACCAAGCACTACCTCACCAACGAATGCAAGCAATGGAGAAAAGACTAGGAGACTGGCTGAAATGTAACAGTGATGTGTCCACCTCAGAGCCTTTGATTGTGAGCCTTAACAATCTAACAGTTTAAGCAAGGGGGGTTTGTTGGACTGAGGAGGAAAACATGCTGACCAACACAGAAGGGCAGATGCAAGGGCAGATTTGGAGAATTTCCGGAGAGAAAGCTGTGAATAGTCCCATTCTGTTGCTGACATCAGAATGAGTCATCTCCAGCTGACTTCTATTCCTGATATCTTTACTAACCATCCCAATTCCTGGCAGAGTCCATATGAATCACATACTTACCCCTGTGGCTATGGGCAGGGTCCGGGGACTGACAGCCCAACCAGGACTCTGGTGGGGGGGGGGGGGGTCCTAAGGAGGGAATGCTGCACAAGCAGAAGCAGCAGGTGCCTGTGACAAGAGATGCCTCTGGGATGTCATGATTTTCCTGCTTTTGATACTTCTCTGGGATATCTAATTGTTTAGACATTAAACTCCTACTGTTTTGCAATTAAGTGTATATATATGTGTATGGCTCAGAGGCTGCTTTAGCCTAGAGGGGTTCCATCCAGCACCGAAACGCTGAGTCCTAGTAGTAGAAAAAGCCTTACAGGTGACAGGTGCTCTACCAGTTCTGTTCAGTTAAAGTAGAGTAAGGAAAAGCTACAGAAAGGGAAGATAAAAGCCAACTGCCTTCCATGTAGAGCAGTGCTATCCACCTGCAAAGACCCAGGACACATGACAACAAACCCCTGCCCCCAACACACACACACACACACACACACACACACCAACTCTATTGCTCTTCCCAGTCTCTTCAGAGGAACAGCTATAGACCCACTTTGGGGAAGAATTTTTCTGTCTTTAATTTGTGCCTACAAATTAAAATACAAATAAATAAGGCAGAAATACAAATAAAATATGATACAAATAAAGCAGAGGCTAAGTCTCTCCCTCAGTCCACATCACTGTCTGCCCCTTGGAACAAAATAGAGCCTCATATTTGAAGGGCTGGTGTGTTGAACAAGGCAACTAGTGGAATGTGACGACGCCGACCTCTCTATTTGTGGACTCCCTCTAGCCCATTCAAGCTTATTTAGCAGAGGAGGCTTTCCCTCCACCTCTAGATGACCACTCAGCAAGGTAATGACTTGTCTCTGTTTGTCATTCACTTAGAAAGGGTCTCTTTGGAGAGAAACAGTTTGCACTAGTCCAAGAGAGCAGGTTCAGTTGCCCCTCTGGACAGCGTGCCGTGTAGAAAACCCACACAAGACAGCCTGACATTTCCTTCCAGGGTGACTGAGGCCAGTGTTCTTTCCCTGAAGGGAGTAACCATTGCCAAAACCAAGTCAAAGCCTGGCTAGTCTTTAAAGAATTTGAACTTGATTTTTTTCCCCCAGTCAAGGACTTGATCAAGACAATGATTTTATAGAGAGAGCAGAAGACATGAAGAAGGACACCTGAAGGAACAAGGAAGAGAGAAAGAAGGGGTTTCATATAAAGGAAGGAAATCCTCCAGCTGCCACGGATGGGCACTCTCTGTTCCCATGCCACCATCCACCTGTCCCCACCCAGAGCCACTGAGGTCCCATCATCACCAATTCATAGGAACCCGAGCTCAGCAGAATTTATTCACGTTAAAAAAAAATGCTGCCCCTCGGGCGCTCTGACCTGGAGCCCCTTCAGCCCGACCCCCCCTCACCACCATCTATGAAGACATCGTCTGGGCTCGAACGCTGCTCAGTAACCCGAGCCACCAAAAGAGACACAGGGAGCAGTAGCTTCCCCTGAGCACATCCCTCAAAGTCATCACTTTTAAGGAGACAGGATGGTCCCCAAGGCAAGGAACACATTTGAAAAAGCAAGACCGTTTCCTTGGTGTCAGTTGTGATCTCCCCTTTCATTCATAATTTTATTAATTTGGGTCCTTTCTCTTTTCTTTTGGATAAGTCTGGCCAGTGGTTTATCGATCTTACTAATTCTTTCAAAGAACCAGCTTCTAGTTTCGTTGATCTGATCTACTGTGTTTCTGGTTTCTAATTCATTGATTTCTGCTCTAATTTTAATTATTTCTCTTCTAATGCATGGCTTAGGCATCGTTTGTTGCTTTTTCTCTAGTTCTTTAAGGTGTAGAGTTAGTTGGTGAATTCGGGATTTTTCTATTTTTTTGAGTGAGGCTTGGATGGCTATGTATTTCCCCCTTAGGACCACTTTTGCAGTATCCCATAGGTTTTGGACCGATGTGTTTTCATTTTCATTGGTTTCCATGAATTTTTTAAGTTCTTCGTTGATTTCCTGGTTGACCCAAACATTCTTAAGCAGAGTGGTCTTTAGCTTCCAAGTGTTTGAATTTCTTCCAAATTTTTTCTTGTGATTGAGTTCCAGTTCTAAAGCATTATGGTCTGAGAAAATGCAGGGAATAATCTCAATATTTTGGTATCGGTTGAGACCTGATTTGTGACCCAGTATGTGGTCTATTCTGGAGAAAGTTCCATGTGCGCTGGAGAAGAATGAGTATTCTGTTGTTTTAGGGTGGAATGTTCTGTATATATCTATGAGGTCCATCTCGTCAGTGTGTCATTCAAAGCTCTTGTTTCTTTGTTGATTTTCTGCTTAGATGATCTGCCTATTGCATCAGAAAGGGTGAATACCCAACTTTTGCATGAACATGAATGGGACTGGAAGAGATTATGTTAAGTGAAATAAGTCAAGCAGAGAAAGTCAATTATCATATGGTTTCACTTATTTGTGGAACATAAGGAATAGCATGGAGGACATTAGGAGAAGGAAGGGAAAAATGAAGGGGGGGAAATCGGAGGGAGAGATGAACCATGAGAGACTATGGACTCTGAAAAACAAACTGAGGGTTCTAGAGGGGAGGGGGTGGGGGGATGGGTTAACCTGGTGATGGGTATTAAAGAGGGCATGTACTGAATGGAGCACTGGGTGTTATACGAAAACAATGAATCATGGAACACTACATCAAAAAATAATGATGTACTGTATGGTGACTAACATAACATAATAAAATTAAATTAAATTAAAAAAAAAAGAAAAGAAAAAGCAAGACCGTGAGGCACAGGGAGGAGTTCCTCAAACATGGTTGTCTTTCTTAGGGTGCTGTTTCACCCCCCTCCAGTGGTGCAGATCCCAACTCCTCTCCCCCAGCAGCGCTGCCGCTGGGTTCCCCTCCCCTCTGTGGACCACCGGGCTCACCTCTGTTCTTGCTCCCTCTCAGGCAACCACCACTGGGCTTCTGGGCCGCAGCAGGTTCCACCATCCGGTTCCACCATCTTGGTGTCCTTTTCTACGGGCTAGTTGTGTCTCCTCATCTGAAGTGTAGACTCACTGAGGTTAAGGGTTGTATCCTGGCCTTTGATTATCCTCCACACACACCCCTCACCCCTCCAAGTCCGCCCAACTGAGCACATGGTGGGTCCCTTCAAAACTTCCCCCACACTCTAGCCTGTGGGCCCCAGGCCACAGCTGGAAGGCTGGCTCAGCGCTGTGGTGCTGAGAGCTTCAACCGGCCAAGTCACAAACCCCCACCAGAGTTGGGGTGACGCTGATTGTCCAGTTCTGTCCCTCCACGTGTCCTCAGCTCATTCCCTGTCTTGGCCATCAGATGGCACCACGGTTCCACAGGTCACCCAGGACTGTGCGGGCTGAAAGGGGAGATTCACCACCCTGCCGCTGCCCCTCCTCCCATGGAGTGTGCCACCCCGCGTAGACGGGAATTCTAGGCCCCATATGCTCTCTGGAGGGAGTCTCAGGACTCTCATAATGTTTGGAACAGCACTCCTATTTCAGGCCGTGTCCTTCTGTGGTCTGGGGCTGGAGCTGTACCCTTCACACACATCTACAAGGGGCACGTTAATTGCCTGGCCCAGGAGGACGCAGCCCCTCTGAGCAACGAGGGCGATGGAGCAGGTACGCAAGGATCCAGCAAAGCCCTCCAGGGGTTCTCGACTAGGGAGCCTCGGGGAAGCATGAGAAGCCCAGCTTTATCACTGAAATACTGCCTTTAAAGAATGTTCCAGATTCTCCAAATCCACAGGCTCCCTTCAACTCCACCTGCTCCCCCCCCCAGCTCCCCCTTTCCTGATTTGAGCAGGGGAGTCATCAGTATTCCCTGATGAAGGTCATGGTAGACAAAAGGAAGAAGG
Organism: Mirounga angustirostris; assembly: GCF_029215605.1. Classification (NCBI taxonomy): domain Eukaryota; kingdom Metazoa; phylum Chordata; class Mammalia; order Carnivora; family Phocidae; genus Mirounga; species Mirounga angustirostris. The sequence goes on from NW_026991710.1 coordinate 164,448,949, forward strand.
CACCCAGAGGACACTCTGCCCCAGAAGCCACATTCTCCCAAATCCTACATTTTCTTCCTGAAGTCGCTTGGATTAATAAGCCTTTCTATCAAACTCTCAACAAAAAAATGAGAAAAAAGGATTTATCCAGTACATTTATTTTTACCAATTGATCTTTCTTCCCTGAAGGCCAACAGATTGGATGATGTTGAATAATCTTGATTTCAAATCACTGCAACCAGTGCTGTGACCACAACACCAGCCAGAGACTCCCCACCCCCACTGTTGCATCGGACCTGGGCTGGGGGCCTGTGTGTGCATCCGTTGTTACAAGCTTTGGGGTTGGAAACAACCTGTGGAGCCTCTGATGGTGAAAGGGAGGAAGAACAAAGGAACACAACTTTAAATAATTGGCTAACAACTTAAAGGATACTAACATTTAGGCTTAAAAAGACCACACGATCAACGTAGTATATGTGAATTACATGACAGCAGTCTCATGAAACTACGCAGAGCATGCAAGGGTTCATCTATAAACTGAGATTTATGTTGAATTCACACAGTCCCCAGGACAGATTCTAAATTTTAGAGTTCCCTTTTCTCCCTTTCTTTGTTTTATGCACACACGTGCGCACGCGCGCACTCACACACACACACACACACACACACACACCTGTCCCAGAATCAGATGTCAATGGGTTGCTTATGCCAGAAACTCTTCCCTGACCCACCAAAATTGAGTGTGACATGCTCCAGAGCATCTAAAACTTACTCTGAATTATAAATATTTGTGGCCCCCACGGCAGTGTTAGTTTCTTGAGAAAAGCAGCCGGGTTCCATTCTTCTTTGGTGCTAACACTGGGCTCGACAAGATTTGTGAAACCAGTGAACCCCCATGCATGGGGCAGGGCGCGTGCAGGTGCACACAGGCGCACGTACACCTAGACTCTTTCAAGTACACCCTTTAACCTAAGAACTGGACTCTAAGGAAGCCTTCAGGAGAGCCGTCAGGGTCAGACGCTCTCTCCCAAGACCCAAGAGATGCTTTTCTAAAAGCCAGGTGGTCGAGAAAGGAGCTTATGTAGACGCTAGCGGTCCAAACTGCCCAGCCTTGAAGCTGATACCTGCAGACTGCAGGCTGGAGGCTAGGGTCTGGACACAGACACGGCCGCGTGACATCAAGTCAGCAGCAAACAGACTCAAATAAGGCGTAGTGAAGACTCTCTTCCCTCTAGTGCCAGCAACCTTTCACTTCTGACAGCCCGAGGCCAACACCCTTTTCTAGCTGCTTCCAGCCCCCAGATCGCCTGTAGGGAAATTGCCCAGCTTGTCAGGCGCCTCAGCCACACCCACTTCATCTCCCTACTTCTTGTCTGTTCAGCCCCAGCTAGTGAGCGGCTTTAGTCCACCTCTCCCTCCGAGCCACGCCAGGGCCAAGGTGCAGAAACCCTCCCCCACCTTTATCACCTCTTTCTCTCAATCTCTCTCTCTCCCAGTCTCCCTGAGTGAGTGAGTGAGTGAATCGTGATCATTCCTGGGCTGCACCCTCTCTAGCTCAGTCTGCAAAGCTCTTCCCCTCAGCCTCAGTGCCTGGGCTCCCCTGGGCATCAGTTCCTCGGCTCATCCTTCTGTTCTTGGGCTCAGTCACATCTACCTAACCCCTCTTCTCCATCCCCTAATTTACGGCCACCCCTTCCTGATCTCCACCCCCGTTGGCTCCTCCACAGCAAAGCCCCTCGCCACCACCCACCAACCCCAAGAGATGTCAGGCCCCCATCACACATTTCAGACCTACCTGTACCTTTTCTTCATAGCATTTGGCAGGGTTGGCAATGTTACATTGATTTGAGAGATTATTTACTCAGCGACTGTCCCTTCTGCCCCATAACTGTCTTTTTCTTACCATTATGTTCCCTGTTCTTAGCACAGTGCCTGGCACACAGCAGGTGCTGAATACATTTTTGCATCTGATCTTTTTTTATGACTAAATGAACCAGTTTCCATCAAACCCTTGAGTTTTGGGGTAAAGGGTACAATTTATAAAGAAAGAAGTCATGTCCCAGATTCCCAAGAAGTTTTTTAAGTCTTTTGAACAGACTTCCCCAAATGTCCCTGTTTTCACAAGCCAAACCACAGAGGATTGGACCCATTATTTTTTAGTTAAATATGAACCATAATTTTTTTTAAAGATTTTATTTATTTATTTGAGAGAGAATGAGATAGAGAGAGAGAGCATGAGAGGGGGGAGGGTCAGAGGGAGAAGCAGACTTCCCGCCGAGCAGGGAGCCTGACGTGGGACTCGATCCCGGGACTCCAAGATCATGACCTGAGCCGAAGGCAGTCGCTTAGCCAACTGAGCCACCCAGGCGCCCTGAACCATAATTTTTTAAAGTGGCTACTCAGAAGGATGGAGAGGTAAGGTCAGGGGTGATAATGGTGGCACAGAAGGGATGGCTTAAGAAAGAGGTAAAGGTTACTAGTTAATTCTGAGTTTTGGTCTTTCCTCACTGTTAGCTACCTTCCCACTCCACCATCCTACTAGGAAAAGCCAAAAAACAATCCATTGTCCCAAAACACCTCGGCAATTAAGACTGTGACTATATCTGCTTTTACTTACTGCCATAAGATTAGCAAGACAACCTCTGATCCCATTTCATAGCATCTTGGAACATTAAACCATCTAGAGGAATCGGGCCATCCAATCTTCTCGTTTTACAGATACGGGAACGAAGGCCCACATGCCTTCCAAGTTCACAGAATTCAGCCCTGTCTCCTAGAATCGTATACCACTCTCTTGGTTGCAACTTTGTGATTTTAACATTAGCTGAAACTTCCAACAGTCCCTTTTGCTGTCCGGAACACGGGAAGGAGCACAAGGCTCAAGACGGCTGGTAAGAACAACATGCATGCATTAAGCACCCAGCACGTCTTCATTTGGGTTTCCTCCAAACCTGCCTCTGAGACAAGTGCAAGCATTTGATTCCAGAAGGGACATCAGGAAGCAGGGAGGGCATGGGGAGATGAGACAGTGAAAGGAAAAAAGCCCGTAAAGGTGTGGCAATTTCTCATCTCACTGGGGACACCCCAGGTTGGACCCACTGGGGGCCAGGCAACTGAGTTCCTTACCCCCAGCTCCCACCCCTCCTCGAATGCACTTGCTCAGGAGGCTGACGAGCCAGCAGCATGTCCGACCTCCTACCAGCCCACTAGCTGTGTTTCCTCAGACACAGCACCCCAAGCAGAAGCGGGGGGGGGATCCCATCGCAGGCAGCCTCTAAGGTAGATCAAGGGGCATTCGCAGACTCTCCCTAGTGCTTGGGTAGGCCACGTGGAATACAAAGCCCGGTAAGGCATTCTGCCTGATCGCAGATCCTTCGGGCAAGGAAGGACCTTAGCAATCACCTCCCCGGAGGTCAGCAAAGATTTCCTGCAAAAGGCCAGATAGTAAATGTTTTGGTTTTCTGGGCGGTATGGTCTCTATCGGGACTACTCAGTTCTGCTGCTGGAGTTGGCAAGCAGCTGTAGATGACATGTAAAAAAAAATGGAGTGTGGCTGTGTTCCAATCAAACTTTATTTACAAAAACAGGGCAGGGGACTGGATTTGGCCCGAGGCCATAATTTGCTAACCCCCTAATCTAAACAAATCTTTTTATGTTAGCCTCCAGGAAACGGACACCCACAAAACTGACATCTGCTCAGGGTCACACTTAGGGACTTGCTTCTGAGCCTGTTCAGGTTTCCTGGGAGTAGGCTTTCCATCTGAAAGGACCCAGGACTCTTCCTGGCCTCAAATTGCTTGTGTCTCAGACAACAGAGCCGATCAGAACTGAGATCCTGCTAACTAAACTCTCAGAGAGCAAGAAACTGCACTGGACACCATCTCTGCCCTGGAGGGTATCATTACTGGGGCAGGAGTTGCGCTAAATGCACCAAACAGGACCTTGACAATATGGGGCGGTGCAGAGAAGCCAATCTCGTTCAGTAAGAAGGATTGAGGTCTCCCATAAAATGCAATGCACAGGGTTTCATACACGCACGGTGTTGGATATCTTGCTGCTTTTGCCTCCAAATCCAATTTCTATCCTTCTCCACCCTACTCTAAGGGGCTGGAGAATGAACTATATGAACTACAACAGCAAGCTCATAACTTCTGACCTCCTTTTGGGTTCAGCAGTGGGAGACACAGGGGGGAAAAAGTAAGATCAGGAAATTTACTCTCCCATCCCCCTCCCCAAGGGGTCACTGCAAACTGGCTGCTTCCTTCTACCAAGGTCCCCTTGTTCCTTTAAGTTCAGGGGCAGTTAAGACTCCCCCTGATGCCAGCCCTGGCATTCTACACTATTTTTCATGCCTTCTCTACATTCTTCCCACACCTTTGTAAGAGACCCTGTATTAAATATCCCTCAACTTACCCTATTTCAATGTGCCACCTGTTTACCACTGGGCTCCTGACTGCCAAGATACAACATGCGTCAAAGGAATGTCAAAGGCTGTATGTGCCTTGGAACTCTGGAGGGAAAGGAGAATCCTCCCCCAGTTGGTTGAATTCAGAATGCTGAATCGGGCCTTGAAGATGGGGTGTAGAGAGGCTGAAAGACATGCATGGGGTGGGGGGCATGTGTGGAGACAGAAGGAGGATGGTGTGTGGCAGTGGTCAGCTTCAGTTCCTTCCCCCCAGCCTCAGCAGGAGGACGAAGGCCAGGAAATGCAGTCCAGATCCTGTGAATCCCCTACTCTAAATGGGAAAAGAGTCTGGCCCCAACCTGCCATCTCTTACCACAGAGCCAAGGGGGGAAAATAACCAGGATGACCTCCGAGAGTGGGAGAGAGCAGGCATGCTCCCAAAGGGATCCCAGTGCTCACCGCAGACTTCCAGTCAATCCCAACAGCTGCAGAGCAGTCAGGGAAAGATTGCAATTCTTCCCAGCAAGCTGTGGGGTCAGGTTTAGGGGCTGGTGGTACTGACAAGTGCTGACCTGCCACTGACAAGGGCCAGACCCAAGGTCCTAGGCGAAGAGCTGGAGGCTGAAGAAACCTACAAGACACAGTGGTTGCCAGGCCTCAGAATGAAGGTCCTTCTCTTTTGGTGGATTATCTGGGGAAGAAAGCCAACATTTTGGTCACAAGAGAGCAAGGCATCAAAATCATGCCCCTCATCTGTTCCCTCAGTACAAACACAGAAACACTGAAAAGGACAGGACACATAGACACTCTCAAGAGTGAGGATACGTCGTTCCCAGATGGATTACGTGGCCCATTTAGCAGCCTTCCCTGTGGATTATTGAGGCCCCATTAGAGTCAAAGCTCTATAAATTGGATGTAACATTCATGCAGGTTTCCTGCAGTTTATCAAGCTGGTAACTCCCTAAAACCAAAAAACAGAGCAAGAATGTGGCAAAGAGCTAAGGAGGGAGGAGATGGGAACTTTCTGAAGTCAACACTGGATTGAGGACACAAGATTTAGCATGCTGCTCACTCAGCCCAAGGGTATTTTGGGGAGGATCTGGTTCTTCTACTTGACCTCAGCCTTCACGGCAGGAGATGTTGCCCCTGGTTATTTTTTATGGATTCATTATGCTCAAATTTATTTTCTTCTGTGGGGCTTTGTATTTTTAATCCATGCTGACTCTTGAGCTCTCTAAATTTACTACCTTCGAAAGAGCAGTGCTTCCTTTTGCTTATCCTAATTTGTAATTCTTCCAGGAGTGTGCCTAAATCAGGTATTCTGGAAAGTCTCTCTTCTGTCTTAATCCCACTCATCAGCTTATTAGACTTGGGTCATTTTGCTTTAGAGTCTCATTCATCCAACTGACATCTGTTTATTGAGCACCTACTATGTGCCCGGAAGTAGATTCTCTGGCTCTTTGCCACTCATTCCTTGGATCGTTTTGACCATTCTTCCCTCTTGGTTCCCTTGACTTAACCATCCAAGTAGCTTCGTTGGCCTGCAGAGGTGGAATGGGAGTATCACCATTTCTTCTTCACAAAGGGATCGTGGCACGGAAGTATCCTACTCTCAGGGAACCGCTGGGAGGTAAACACTGCAGTTCATAGATGTGGGCTCCAATCCTGGCTCTACTATCTCCCAGCCCGGCAATCGTGGGCATGCTGAGAAACAGCTCTGAACCTTAGTCTCCTTATCTGTAGAATGAGGAGAATATCACTTCGCTCAATACTTTGTTGAGGAGTTAAAAGAAAAAACTCCCGTGGGTGACATTGGAGCAGTTCTCCATATGCGCCCAGACACTTGTTTGCAGCAACATGGCCTTTCCAGTAGAAAAGACATAAAGCTGCATAGTAGGCAGGATGAGGTTAGCAAGGCAAGAGCTAGGTAGGGATTCTTTGACCTTCTAACACAATGCAGGTCTTGAGAACACAAAATTAGCCATTGCCAAGTGCAGCTTGCCCCTCCGAGCTGGAATGTCAGTATCCTCTCTCCCTGGCCAGTCTTCCTTCACAAAAACTTCATGCAGATGTGCAGAGAACAAACCTATTTCCAGAGCCATCGAAAATATTAGACCCTTGCACTAGAATATTAGATTAACACCACACTGAGCTGGTGTTATCTTATGAAATTTTGAGATGTGTCCGTTTTTTCAGTGTTTAATCTCCCTCTAGCCTAAGAAAGAATTTTCTTCTAGATGTGGATATAAATGTGGAGGCTGAGGGATGTATGTGGTGCCCAACTAAGAAGAAAACTCCTGCTAAGCTAAAGATTAGGCTCAAAACCCCTGAGAAGGATCCCTGGTCGAGGGTTGGGGGTGGGGGGGTGGTACAGAGGAGGCTGGCTGTTTAAAGTCACATTCTAGATCTGAGAGGGTGCTGGGCAGGGGCCCCACAGGGGCAGGACCACAAGGTGAACAGAACGCCCCATGATGCTGGGGGAGAGCATTTGGTCCCTCCTGTGCCCCCACTGGTGGAATCTGCAGTGACCAACTTGGACCCCCTACCTCCTCTCCGCAGGCTTACTGGCAGATGGCCTGCGCTGTGTGCTACCCTTGGAGCTGTCCTCCTTTTTTAAAGGAATCAAAGATTTGACGCCTTCCAGAATCCCTACATGGCAGCTAATGGTAATGTGGTCAAGGCATCTACTGTGATCCAGGTCTGGGACCCTTGCTGCTTGTTGGAAGTTTTGCACATCCTGACTAAAGCCTTAAACCTGCCTTCCCACAGAACTTGAACTAGAGACTGGCCCTTGCCAAAGGCTTTCCTGCTCAAAAATAATATTTGTAGAAGGACAGAGCTGTGGTTCTGAGAAGCTCTGAGCAGGTCTGGAAGCTTCTCTCTCATAGGCAGGTTCTGTGTAACCAGCCCCTCCCCATTCTCAGCCCCATCCATCTCCCATGTCTCTGCACGTCTGGGGGACACACCGGCCCCCTCAGACACTGCAACAGAAACCAAGAAAAAGTGGACAGAGTCTTTTGGTGGTGTTATGAATATCCTCTCTTAGAAAGGACAAGAGCAGGCACTGAAGCTGTCTTATCCTGAATTTAGTGCTGTTTTCACTTGCTCTTTTTTTTTTTTTTAAGATTTTACTTATTTATTTGACAGAGAAAGAGACACCAAGAGAGGGAACACAAGCAGGGGGAATGTGAGAGGGAGAAGCAGGCTCCCCACTGAGCCAGGAGCCCGATGCAGGGCTCGATCCCAGGACCCTGGGATCATGACCTGAGCCAAAGGCAGATGCTTAATGACTAAGCCAGCTAGGCACCCCTTCACTTGCTCTTGGAAGTGACTTGCATGTCCCTCTGCACTCCTGGAGATTTTCTGAAGTTTTCCAAAGATTCAACTCCTTTTTCTTTATCTCATGATGTTTTCAGAGTCCCCAAACCCCCCCATGAGGCTCTGCTTTCAGCCAACACGCTGCATCTGCTCTTCTGGGCACACTCAGCCCTTTCCCAGATCTGCTGGCCAGTGCCCTGGCCCTATGGAGGGATCCTCACAGCCATTCTCCCTCTGGATTCAGGACCACCGCAGCATCAGGACCATTCTGACAGGCACGTGCATCCACTGCTCAGCATCAGGTAAGAAATACCTGAGGTTGAGGAGGTATGTATCAATCAGTAAGGTTCAGTGAACACAAATTCCTGGCTCAGTACAGCATGAGGTTCTGGGAAAGAACAGAAAACATGATCCCCAATTCCTGCTCTGATTGTGCTGATTCTCCTTCACTCTGCAGACACGGTGAGGTGTTTCAGGTAGAAGAGCTCTGTGTAGGGTGCCTGGGTGGCTCAGTTGGTTAAGCGACTGCCTTCAGCTCAGGTCATGATCCTGGAGTCCTGGGATGGAGTCCCGCATCGGGGTCTCCGCTCGGCAGAGAGTCTGCTTCTCCCTCTGACCCTCCCCCGTCTCATGCTCTCTCTGTCTCATTCTTTCTCTCTCAAATAAATAAATAAAATCTTTAAAAAAAAAAAAAAGAAGAAGAAGAAGAAGAGCTCTGTGTAGACGAGATGATTTAGGGATCCAGACATCCCTGCCCTTCTATCAAGTAAGGACAGAGGATCCCACAGGGGGACATGGTAGGCTGTGAGGCATCTGACCCAAAGCCGAGCACTCTTCCCGCCCAGTCAGGCCGGGACACCAGCCCAGGATGGGAGGTCTGCACCTGAGCTCACACTTGCAGGGACTTGTAAGTTGAGCTGTGCTATGATGAAAGGAGTTGTTCCTGGCAGAGCTTCTGGAATCAGTGCACGAGATGGATTATAAGAAGGAAGAGTAGAGATTGAGTCTCCAACTAAGGAGCTGTTAAAAGAATCAATATGATTAGGTGACTTAGTGGCTATAAATCCTCTCCCAAGACTGTAATATTGTGATTTATAACAATAAATATGTATTTGGTCTTCCTCCTGCTATGGGCACAGAGCTCCTAACACCCTTGGAATTTCCTCAGTGCTGAAGCCCATAAAGGTATCTTTTGTTATGTTAATGCTATGACTTTTGGAATGTCCCTAGGTCCCCTTAGGTTAGGGCTGGTTGCCAGGGGAACCAACCAAGTCACTGAAGGGTGATCTCTTTCAGTCCCACCCCTTGGCCTCCCGGGAGGGGAGAGGGGCTGGAAGTTGAATCTATCACCCATGGTCAATGGTTTAATCAATCGTGCCCATGTATAGAAGTCTCCATAAAAACCCAAAGGTCTGGGTTTGGAGAGCCTTATGAGTTTGTGAACTTGTGAAGATTTGGGAAACAGGTCACACCCAGAGAAGGCGTGGAAGCTCCATGATCTTTCCCCATTCTTCGCCCTACCTATGTACCTCTTCCATATGGCTGATCCCAAGTTATACCCTCTTAAAATAAACCAGTAGCCTAGTAGCTAAAATGTTTCTCTGAGTCCTGTGAGCCCCTGGAGCAAATTAATCAAACCCAAGGAGGTCATCAGAACCTCTGGTCTATAGCCAGTTGGTCAGAGCACAGGTAACAACTTGGACTAGCGACTGGCATCTGAAATGGGGTTGGAGGGGTAGATAGGATCAGCATTGAGTTGAATTGTAGGGCACCCTACTGGCATCAGAGAATTGCTTGGTGGTATGGAGAAACTCCCCTTTTCCACACTCTGGGATTGCTGCCAAAACTTCTTAAGGGCAAAGCTAAAGATCACCCTTTTGTGGGAGGATGGAATTCACTTTTCCAAGTGAGCTCATTGAGCACCTACTCTCACAGCCCCTAAAGTGAAACTGGCTTTAAAGCAGCTCCTTTTAATGCTTTCTGCCTGCAGACCCAGGTTTGCTGTCTTTCTTTTCACGTTTACTTCTCGCCCTCAGCCTGCATTCTGACTACGAGTCCTGAGAGGGGTTCACGTTCAGCCCACAGTGTCCTTCACGCCATGCTCCACTCCCTTGACAGCAGAGTCGTGGGCTACTCTATCAGTGGCACCTGACTCCTCTTGACGGCTCCTGCCTGCCTGTCCACACCCCGAGCCGAGCACGCTGCTTCACTCCTAGGAAGCGTTCATTTAACTCACTCATCACTCAACCAGTGTTTGTTGACTGCCCGCTCTGTGCCAGGCACTGTTTGGGGCCCTGACATACATTGATAGCACCAAATGACCTCTTCTAGAGTTTACAATCTGCATAAGAGTGACAGGCAATACATCTTCAAGCAAATAAAAATGGAACTACCAGGTAATTCATCACAGGACGCTGTGAGGAGAGAACTTTGGCAAGAGGTGGGGAGCACTAATGTGGGCCTTTTAAACTGGGGGCTGAGGCCTGAATGATGGGTAGGTATAAGCCTCATGAGAAGCTAGAAGAGAAAAGTGCCAGGCAGAGGGGACAGCTCATGTGAAAGCTCGAAAGCAATAGCAACTTCTTGTGTTTGAGGAGCCACGTGGAGGCAGACGTGGCTATAACTCCACAGCACAGGCAGGCCTAATACTCAGCCCGTAGGCACTAGTGCTGATACACTTGGTTTTTGGCTAACATCTCTCCTGATTGGCCCACTGTCCATTCTAGTTGGACAGATGTACCAGAACCAGAGAGTGAAAATTTTCAGTATCATCCTGTGATACGACCTGAGGTCAGAGACGTGAGCAGAGGCTGGATCATGTAAGGCCTTGTGGGTCATAGGGAGGAGTTTGGATTTTATTCTAGATTTAGTGGGGACTTCTAAGCAGATGAGTGAAGTAGACTATTCATATTTTTTTAAATGGCATGGGCCACTATTTGAGAATTGATTGGGGGGCAGTGTCTCTAGTAGTTCAGATGGATGAAGATATTTTGAGTCATGGCAGTGGACATGGGGAAGTTGGGGCATTTGGGGTGTGTCTTAGAGATAGACTTGGTAGTTCCCAATGATGGGTGCGAGTTGAGGGACAAAAGAATGAGAAATCAAGGACCCCTATATTTTTGGCCTCAGCAACTACATGAACAGTAATTTCATTTGCTGAAATTGGGCAGAATATGGCAAGGGTAGGTCAATGAATGTTTTAAATAAATAAAAATGATCATTGATTGGCCTCACAAGAAACTCTGTGGTTTGTGGAGAACAGCAAGCAGCCCATACTGTTATACTTTAAGCAGGTTAAAGTTGTATAATCCTAAACAGCAGGATTTCATCAGCCCCTTGGCTCCCGTGCCCACCCCACTGCAGATTTTCACCAGCAGGGTCTAACCTCAAGGATTTTCCATGGTGCACAGAAGACTTGTCCCAATTTTTACTAATGGAGACAGTGTGTCCTAATGGTGGTAGTCAGGAGTGGGAACTGTTCTCTGTTCCCAGCCTGTAGCAATTACAAAGGGCAGGGCCACCAGGGACCTAGGGTCTCCAGCTGGTTAGAAAAGAACATCTCAGATGAGGTCTCAAAGTTTGGCTCTTTTTTACCTTTACTGGTTTTTCCCAAAAAGACCAGATGTATTTAGTTCAAGGTCAACCTGTCCTTTCACCCTTTCAGCTCATCAAACTTCTATTTATCCCATCCCTTTTATCTCTGCTACAATAATAAGATCTTACTTTGAGCTGGTGTATTCTGATTTGCAAAGTTCCTTCTCACGCATCATCTCATTTGATTTTCTCAAGAATCCTAGAGTAGAGGTATTATTTCCATTTTACAGATAAAAATCTGAAGCTCAAGGGCTATCACTTGCCAAAGCCATGAAAATAGAACCCATAACTTTCCCTCAGCTATGCCCTTCCTCCAGTTTACTCCATACCAGTTGGAGGTAATTGGATCCACCACCAAATGATCTGTGCCAGAAGCTTGGGAGGTGCTTTTGACATTGCCTCTCCCCCAATCTCTATTTCACCAATTACCAAATCCTGTCAACCTTATCTCCTAAATATTCCTCTGCATCTCCACCACTAGGACTATTATCTAAGTCACTTTATCTCTCCCTGGGGCTGATAAAAGAGCTCTCCCAACACCACTCTTGTCCTTCACATTATTTTGAGAATTGTTGCATAAAAATAAATCTGATCATGTCCCTCCTTATTTAAAACTCCTTACAGGGTCCCAAATATTACTAGTTAAAAAAAAAAAAAAGCAGAAGATCCTTGACATGGCTCCCACGAACTTCGTGGTTGAGCACTGCCAACCACTCATCTTCATCTTCATGCCTAACTCTCCGTTCCCATCCCTGCCTCCAAGCTCCAGCCACATTGGCCTTCCTTCAGTTCTTCAAATGTGCTAACCATTTCCAGCCTTTCAGTCCAACATCACTGTTTACTGAATTTCTACTCAAGCTTTGGGTCTCAGCTTAAATGTTCCTTCTCCAGAAAAACCTTCCTTGGTCCTCCAAATGAGGTCAAGTTGTTTTCTTAGATATTTTTCATTTTTCCTCATATTTCTCCTTCATGATACCTGTCACAATTAGAATTCATTTATTATTTATGTAATTGTAAAAGTTACCTATTGCCACAAAAAATAGCGTGTAACAAATGCTCCAAAAGTCAGTGACTTCAAACAATAATCATATTCTCATGGATTTGCAAATCAGCTAGGTGTGGCAGATAGTGTGTGTGTGCAGGTGCATGCATAGGTGTGTGTGGTGGGACAAACAGTAATACTAAGGAGCTCAATTCACCTATTTTGAAAACCCAGAGTTCTAGTTCTCTGAGTCTCTTGACTTAAAATCCTAATTTATGTTAGACATTTTGCATAAACTTTGGATGTCACACTTAAAAATTATTTACTTTCCCACTCCCAGCCCATACACCACATACATTATTTCTTGGTGTTTCTGAGAGGGTGTTTTTGAATGATATTAGCATTTAAATTGGTAGACAGAATAAAACAGATTGCCTTCTCTGATGGTTCAGTCCAGTCCACTAAAAGCCCTCACCTAGTCCACTGAAAGCCTGATAGACCAAAGTTACTGATCCTCCCCTTAATTAAGAGAGAATTCCTTCTGCCTAACAGCCTTCAAACTGGGAAAATCATCTTTTTTCCTGCTTTCAGACTAGAACTGAAACATCAGCTCTTCCTGGGTTTTGAGCCTGCTGGCCTTTAGACTGGAACTATACCATCAGCTCTCCCAGTTGTCAAGCCTTTGGACTCAGACAAGAACCACACTGTTGGCTCTACTGGGTCTCCAGCTTACAGACTCACCCTGCAGATCTTAGGACAATTTATTTAAAATAAGTCTTTATATACAAATGGTCAACAGGCACATGAAAAAATGTTCCACATCACTCGGCATCGGGGAAATACAAATCAAAACCACAATGACATACCACCTCACACCAGTCAGAATGGCTAAAATTAACAAGTCAGGAAATGACAGATGTTGGTGAGGATGCAGAGAAAGGGGAACCCTCTTACACTGTTGGTAGGAATGCAAGCTGGTGCAGCCACTCTGGAAAACAGTGTGGAGGCTCCTCAAAAAAGTTAAAAATAGAGCTACCCGATGGCCCAGCAATTGCACTACTAGGTATTTACCCCAAAGATACAAATGTAGTGATCTGAAGGGGCACCTGCACCCCAGTGTTTATAGCAGCAATGTCCACAATAACCAAACTACAGAAAAAGCCCAGATGTCCATCAACAGATGAATGGATAAAGAAGATGTAGTGTATACACACACACACACAATGGAATATTACTCAGCCATCAAAAAATGAAATCTTGCCATTTGCAATAATGTGGATGGAACTAGAACTATCATGCTAAGCAAAATAAGTCAGTCAGAGAAAGACAATTATCATATGGTTTCACTCAGATGTGGAATTTAAGAAACAAAACAGAGGAGCATAGAGGAAGGGAAGGAAAAATAAAACAAGATGAAATCAGAAAGGGATACAAACCATAAGGGACTCCTAATCATAGGAAACAAACTGAGGGTTTGCTGGAGGGGGGTGGGGGGATGGGGTAACTGGGTAATGGACATTAAGGAGGGAATGTGATGTAATGAGTACTGGGTGTTATATAAGACTGATGAATCATTGACTTCTACCTCTGAAACTAATAATACACTATATGTTAATTAATTAAATTTAAGTAAAATTTTAAAAAATAAAAAATAAATAAAATCTTTATATATGTAGGTGTATATATATGTATATATATACACACACATCCTATTGGTTCTGTTTCTTTGGAGAGTCCTGACTAATACAATGACCATCTAAGTTTGTGGTGATTCAGAGTTTAGAATGTGTGAAATGTGTGGGATGGATGATGGCGTTTGTTAGTCACATCCTTGGTGAGGGGCAGGGACCCAATACAGGTGGGCTAGTCATCACTATGTTACTATCAGGGCTCATGAAATCAGGGTGCCTGACACAGGGTTGGGCTAAGCGAGTGAGTGAAGTGAGTGAAGTTTAACTGGGGGCCTACCCTGCTGGATCTCCCCTCACCAATTTTTCTCTGCATGTGTATAACCTGAAACACTTAAGAAGAAAGAGTTCTGGAAGACAGGAAAGCCTTGAAGAGCTAGAGAAATCATCATTTGAAGTAGATTCTGGTACTGTGGCATGTTCGTGGACAAAGGACATGCTTTGGGAAGCGGGGTCATCCTTCATGCTTTGGTTGGCCATTATGGATATGGATGACTTTGAGCCACACAGTGGTTTCCTCAACTTAACTGTTTGTTTGAATGACCTGGCCCTATATAAAAATATACCAATGGATTGAAAAAGAAGAAAGAACTTTCCTGAAGCTGTAGCTGTCAGGAAGGGGTGTTTCCTGTACCCTGACATGAAATTGATCTGGGACCCCTACAAAACTCCCAACAATTTGGAGTCTTAAATTGATCTGAAGGGAAATTCTGTATTCCCTACCTTTGGCTTACGTTCCCTTCTTCTAGCCAATATTTGTTCTACCATTTCAAGGATGAAGATTATTCTCTTTAGTGGAAAAGATATGGTAACTAAGAGATGACTAGCTCTGTGTTCTCAGAAGGTAAGAGTAGAAAAAGGAACATTATACTGACAAAAGAAGAGCTGGGTTATGGTCCCACTTTACCACTAGCTTTTCACCTCTTTGAGCTTCTTAAGGCACTTAAACTCTCTGGGTCCCTTTCCCTGTTCTGCAAAATAAGACTGTTAGATTGTGTGTTAATCAAGGTTTATTAGGCAAAGCTGTCATAACAAATATCCCAGAAACAATGTCTTAAATAAGTTAGAATTTTGTGCCTCTTTCTCATAAGATCTAAATTTTACTAGCTCAGGGGTGGTAGGTCAGCTCTACTTAAAAAAGTCATGCAGGAAGGCAGGCTAGTGGGTCACCTCTGTTGTGTTCACATGTGACTTCCACCTCTGGATTCAAGGCAGCAGAAAGGGGGAGAAAGAAAGTCTTGGGCATTCCTCTTTAAGGAGATTAAAGGAGATTACCCAGAATTCCATACGTCATTCTTCTCACTTCCCACTGGCCCTTGAACACAGCCACATGGCCACCTAGCTGCAAAGAAGATTGGGGAATTCAGTTTGTAATTGGGTGGTCATGTACTGCACTTAATCTCCAAGTGGCAAAGGGGAGGGAAAGGGGCTCTATTAGTAAATAAGAAGAAAGAATAAATACAGGGAGCGAGTCTACCAGAGACAAGATGGTCTTGAAAGTCTTTCTGGCTCTTCAAACAAGAAGAGGTCAGGCCCTTCAGCTGTTACACAAGCCATACACAACCTTTCCTAAGTATTTGTTTCATCCAGTTGTCATTTCTTTACTCCAAATAGTCCATTTTGTTGTTTGGTGCATTTCACAATCCACAATGCACTGTGATCTGGAATCCCTGTGATGTATTTTCTATGTATGTGCCTTTCCTTCCATCTTTTATATGATCACTCTTAAAATCTGAGCTCGTTTGCAAGCTTTATGGGCAGTTACATTGTTTCTTTGATACCCTCTCTTTTCCTTTTCATTGCCATTATTCCTGGTTATTGGCTAGATTTTCACATGTCATGGAATCTCTTGGGTTATTTGCAGATTTTAGTCCCTTGGGAATCTCCTTCCTTAATAACTGAGGCTTTTATCTGGCAATGCTCAACCTCGTCTTCCTTTCATTTCTCCTAAGGTTCCTACCCTGTAGTATTCAGCCCTAGTGGAGAGAATTAAGGCCAGAGCTACAGTTCCCCACATCCTTTGTTCCATCTTACAAAAACTGGAAGAGATTAAGGCAAAATTCACACAGGTTTGATTTTCAGCAGTCTTTCCCATTACTTATTCTTTAGTGTAGAGGGGAATTTCCACATTTTAATGCTTCATCTGAACACCTCCATGAAAAGATCCGCATTTCCCAGGTTTTTTGCTGGGGTTTCTCTGTGCTCATCTATGAACTCTGGGCACAGTTGAGCATTGTCCAGCCTCATTCAGGAAGTGCAGCTAGCCCAGTGCTCATAATGCCGTTGACAGCGCTTCTGCAGCCTGCCTTCCTTGCCTCTGAAGCCACTCCCCTCTTCTTTATTCTAGGGTCCTGGTTGCTCATGATGACCCTCATTGTCCAGAGAAGCACAAGAACCCTGCCTGGATAGAAGAGAGAAATAACAAAGTGTGCAGTGCTAAAGGAAAGGGGGAAAACTGAAAATCAAGGAGAAAACTAAAAAAGCAGAGGCTTGGCTGGAGCTAACGTTCTGGGGGCCACGGCTAATGAACTCCCTGAGCCATGAGCAATGGCAGCAAAGGAAGAGGGCCAGCCAGCTGGCTAAGTGGCCCTAGACAGCAAGAGGACTCTGGACTGATTGATCCTTAAGAGTGCCCTTTGGGGTACAGAAAAGAGAGAGGAGCCTCTATCAGCCAGGCCTAATGAGAGCCACAGCCTCTGCCCAACAGATGGAGGGGAAAGAATGAAGAACTCTGGACATCAATTTCCAGGGTGTGGGTGAAGAAAACAGCCGGTCCTAGGGGAGCAGAGCTGGCCAGGAACTACATGCAAGTCCATGTGGGCAGCTCAGAAATGCTGCCTTTTGGTGGAGAGGAGACTGGAAAGACCCAGTAACACTGTGAAGCTCTGCAGAGGTAAATGCACCAAATCTTTGCTCTGCAGAGTTTGCTCCAGTCCCTTCATGTTTTCCAGGTAATTGAGTAAGGGAGAGATTGATGCCAAGACAGTAGAGAATGTCCAAAGGGGGTCTTCCATTTCTCTGTCTCAGAGGCTCAAAATAAATAGTAGTGATGTTCGAAGTGAGCCTGAAGTTACTCAGGTTTGAGGTTTGTTTAGGCCAAGGACAAATATTTGAAAAAGCTTACATCAGGACATAGAACTGGAAATACTTCCCTCTATTTCAGATTTAAAACCACCCTCAGGATTAGTTCCTGGTTTAGCAGCAGAAGGAGGTGGTCAAGGGTACTAATTCTTTGGATCTGATGCAGACTTCACTCTGTGGAAAGAATAATCACTTCTCTTATGACGCCTCCTATTTAAAATGGTACCAAAATCTGATGAGAATAGAGGCCACACTATAGTCTCCTCTGCTGCTCAAGAAAAAGCAGACGCAGAGATCCCTGTCCCCCAGTCGAGGTGTGAGGTTAGACAGGAGCCTTGGAAAACTGCCCAGACAGACGGGGCATGATGAAAAAAACTTGGAGATAACACGGGATATTTATAGACATTCTTTCCAGAGGGGCTGCCTTCCCAGGCTCTGCCCCCTCTGACTTTCAGACTGAGGTAGGTCCCATTCTCCACTCTAATCGAGCACTACAACTTTCTCATTACTCTAGCTCTGCTCACAACTCTGGAGGGGCCCATGACATGGTCTCTGTGTCTTGGGTGATCTGAAGTACCACCAAGTTTCCCAGAAGTTGAACGGACCTAAAGGAATATAAGCAAATCCCTCTGTGAGCTCTGTTATATCCAAATAAACATTTTACAGGTGAAATCAGAGTAAATTTTTTAAAAAAAACATGGCTGCATTGAAAAAGAAGTACTTTCCAAAAGGACAGTCCTACCATGTTATGTTGGGGGAAGTGCGAATAAAGGTTAGAGGATGTCCTACATACATGAGTTTTGGAAGTAATGGCTGGGAGGGCTTAGGGGCTGATTAGAGGGAAAGCAAGTTTCTCTTGGGATTTGTAAACAATGTGAATTTACTCCACAAATCTTGGGCACAAAAACCACTCATTTCTTTATTTCTCTACATGAACTTAAATCTGACTCAGCCTCTTTTTGGGTCATTAAAAAACAAAAAAACAAAAACCGGGGTCTACATGATCCAGGAAATGGGAAGGGCCTCCTGCCTTCAGTATACCTGGTAGTCATCATGTTGATGCTCAGAGTCCAAACCTGTGTGGTCTATTCTAAGAGTGGGGCTCTGCTGCTCCAGGCCCCCTGCCTCCAAATCAAGGAGCAAGCCCCAGGAACCCTTCACAGCTCTGAAGGACGTGCACTTCCTGTTCACCCCCGACATGTCCACACTCATTCTGTCCAAGGACCTGCCACTTCCTGCCACTGCGAGCAGGTGAGCACGGGTCCCCACCCCCAAGGAACCCAACGCCCCTCCATTCTTCCACTCTGGGCATTCTACCTTGGTTTAGGCCACCCCTCCCTTCAATCTGAGAAGTCCCACTCCGGCACAAGCCAGCTCTCTCCCCCGGGGCAAGGGGAGTCCAGCTCTCCAGAGCACAGAGTCCTGGCTGTCCTCAATCAAAGGAGGTGGGAAATACCACTCATTCTTTCAGAAGGCCCCTCCAGACGGGGAAACAACAGGGACTGAATTCCTCAGTCAGGCTGTATTGCTGTGCACTGTATAGAGGACCTGCCTACTCCTCCCCCCCAGTAGTGATTTCCTGGACTCCGTTTGCTTGTAATTTGGGGAGGGGAGGAAGCCTGGGGTCTCGGCTCTGTTTTTCTTACGTTCATTCCACAAAGGCACTGACCAAGGAAGCTGGGGAGGCTGAATGCAGTCAGGGCTCCTCTCCTAAACCCTGTGACCTGCTGTGGGAGGTCTTTGCTGGAAGGAGGTGCCTTTTGCTAATTCACACAAAGGCGCTGTGTGGACAGCCAGGGAGGAGCCGTGGGCCCATAAGTCTGTATGTTCTTTCAGGTGTCAGGGGCTGACTGCCCTGGACAACGTGGGAGTGCTGCCCAAGGCTCTGTGAGATTTACACTTAGCACAGAGGTTTCATAAGGAATAGAGAAATGGGAAGAGACCTCCCCACCCCAGTAGTCTGACAGGATGGAAGAGGGCCAGGATGCTTGAAGGATGCGGCCCACCCCTGCCATCTCAGTGGTGAGTCAGGCCAGGCCAAAACAGGACACTTCTCCCTTGGACAGTCTCTTCCTAGAAACCACTTCTCCAGCTGGGCCAGGGCACTCAGGGTGCTGGAAAAACCCTGAAATAGGAACCGAGAAACGTGGGTTTATTTAAATGACCTTATTTCTCTTCTCTGGTCCTCGGTTTCCCCATCTCTAGAATACCAAGTCCCACACAGAGTTGTTAAAGGATCACCTGAAATAAGAAGGATGAAATTGATCTGAAAAGTACAAAGAAGTACACAAACACAAAACAGAATGGAGTGGCACTTAAGGGTCCCATCCTCTGCTTCCACTCAGATCTTTGCTCCTAAACAGGTCCTGCACAAAGAGAGAGTGCAGACATCCATAAAGAAGGCACAGGAAATGTTTGTTGATGCAAAACCAAATGTCCCCTGTTTCGTCTTGACAGGAGAGGATAGATGGGTTCCTCCACCAACTCCCAACCCTGGTTTCCAAGAGCTTCAGACAATTTGTCTGTTTGGGTTGGGTCTTGTGGTGATCCTGTCCCCATCTGTGTGGAGCCACAGAAACAGCAACCCACTGGGGTTGACCCTCCTGAAGCCTTCAGAACTCCCCAGTCACACCGGGGCCATGTGCCCAGCTTGGGGAAGAAAAGTGGCTGGGAGGAGGGGTGTTAGCCCAGGGACCAGGAGGCAAGAAGGGAGGACAGCCAACCAATGGTGTCCCCTCCAGAGCAGACTTGGACTCTAAAAATAGTTTCATGATGTCAATCCCAGAACAAAGACTTCTTTGGCTTCAGGAGTAAAAAATTTCAGTTTGGAATTCAACCGAAGGCTTTGTTACAAATACTTTATATGACAGAAGCTATTAATATCTCCACCTAATTGCTCCCAGTTTTGTAATCGCTATGGCAGAAATTCCAGCCAGGTCAATTAAGGGGAGTAGATTTGCTCCATTGGGGGCCCCCTAAGTTCCTGTAAGTCAAGTCACGTTGGCATTTTACCCAGCTCAGAAGCCTGTTGCTTTGACATGGTCTAAAGTTTCCATTCCCGGCCCAATCTATTGGCTTCTCTTGTTGGGGACGACAACATGGAATTAAGGAGGACACAGAAAGAAATGTACTTTATCTTAAAATGAGGCAGAATCTCAGACAGCAAGCATGTTTTAGCGAGTTTGCTCGTGGTTGGATGCAAGGAGTTGCTGAAAGCTCTAGCCTTGTGCTTTATAAATTGGATCAGTCAAAATCTACCCACTGGCTTTTATTAGTGAAACTCCAGGCCTCACGCAGGATTGTCAGGCTCTCTCTTCTCCCATAGGAAGACCCAAGATCATCATGAGCAGAAAGGATAGCAATTGTAAATTCAGAAAGTGGTGGCAGGAGCATTTGGCCCATGGCTCTGGCCCAACAGGAGATTTGTAGAGAGAAAATTGCTTTGAATGTGTGTCTGTAAGGGTCTCCCTAAATGTAAAAATTTTATGAAAATGAGTATGAATCATTTCCTCCATGCACCACAGGTAGGGGCTAGGTGGCTGGGGATCATCTAACACCTGTTGCCCTAGTAATCACCTGAAATAGCTAAGATCAGTGAATGTAAATGATATTAAAATTTAGGAATATTCCCAGAGTTGAGGGGGAAACAGACTATTCCCCCACACATAGATTCAATGGCAGGATACACACAAGCAGAGCAGAATGCATGCTCAACCTGGCCAAGCACTGTTCTTTAAATGGGGGTGGAATTTCTCTTTCAAGATCTTATTCTTCTGTTGGTTTTTTCACATTTGCTTGCTGACTTAATTTCTTTTCTAATTAATTATTTTTAATGCATTAATTGATTCATTCATCAAGAAGTTTTTGAGGGACTATTATATTCCAGCTTCTATACTAGGTGCTGGGAATTCAATGAAGAACAAAACTGGCAAGAATTCCTATCCTTCCGGAGCTTACAGTCCAAGTGGGCGGGGGATGGGGGAGAGCAGAGATCTTCAAAAGGTGCCAAGAGGTGCTGCATTTATGTGCTCACTTATTTTGTTCAGGGGGTTGACTTTTTTGTTGTTGTTGTTTTGGATGATGAGCATCCAAAAATGGTGGTTTGGGATCTAGTTCTTTAAAATATATGTTTTGCTTGTTTCATTCTTAATAAATGACATCTCAGGCTATAACTAAAATCTCCTCTTGGCTGAAACCACTCTAATGATCTATCCCAAATTGTCTGGAAATGTCAGGAAGATGAGCGCAAGAGTTTTTGTCACCAATGTAAGTCAGAGCTCAAGACTAACTGGCCAGTGACCTCTGACGCCGCACGCCTGGGGGCTGTGGTGCTTTCTTCATTGCCAGACTTTGCAGTGGTCCCTGTGGACCATTAGTCTGGTGACTGCCCTGAATAGATGTCTCTTCTTTTGGGTAATGACATTTTCCTGGAGACTGAGCTGTACTCTGGCACCTCACACCAAGAGCTTAGATCTAGAATGAATAGAGGGGAGGTCTGCATGAGCCCCTTCTAAATGCATTAGTTGCTAAAGTGCACTGAAGCTTCTTATAATGTGGTATGAAAACTAAAGCCTACTGGAACACTATCTATGGTGTTTTCTACCTAACCTGGGCAGCAGTTGCTTCAGAGACCATCCTGACCTATGTAAATTCTTAGGCTACAGCTAAGAAATCATCCCAATTTAATTGGACCTCCCAGTTTAGCCTGCCATTAATGCCAGTCTTCCTTCCCTTCACCCATCAGAAGACTTTCCTTTGGGCCTCCCAATTGTGCATCCCCTTTGAGTCTCAGAGCCCAGCTTCAAGGTAATATGCTGAGCCTGGAAAGAGTGGCAGCCTGAGGGAACCATGTTTGAACAGCCATTGTTGGGGTATCACTCATGAATGTGGGGCAGGCAAGGGACTGGGCCATCTCCTAAGTTTCCAGCCCACAGCAACATTTACCCTTCTGTCTTCTAGAAACTTGGAGATGGGTTTTCTGCTTACCTCCTGAAGAAAATAAGTTCCAAGCATAGAATTGGCAGGGTTCCTAAAAGCTGTTAATATTCATCCTTCACCATTTTATAAATCTTCTCTAATGCATCCCCTTACTAAAGCCAAACAGACAAATTTTATATTCCTCTTTCCTTCCTCTTTTTCTTCCTTTCTTCTCCTTTACCTTCTCTCCTCATTCTCCCCCCAGTAGGGGGAATGTGAAGGGGCACACGGGCCTCAGACTTTCTGTTTATGTGAAGGAATTATTCTCAAGGCAACAATTTCCCCAACAACAATGTAATTATGAAATATTACCCAAACACATTGGGTATTATTGAATGTGCCATTTCTGGATACTGGCCAAGGGCTTTGGCAGAAACAGGACTCAAAGGAGGAAAAGAGGGAGAAAAATTATGAACATGTCTCCCCTTCAGTCCTGCTGTTGAATTAAACCACATGTAAGTTTTTGTAGAGGAGCAGAGAAAAAAGGAACAGCTCCAAAGCACGTTTCAGAGGAGAGGTCTTCTCTCGGGGATTTTGAAAATTAGCGGCTGAAACAATATAACATGAAGTTCAGGAGCATGTGGAAGTGATTAAGTGTTATTGCCATGTACAGTAAAGGTTGTTAATCAGCACCTTACTACTGGCTACTTAGAGATAGGATTTGAGTAAACACAGAGTTGTACTCCATAACTATCCCAGGGGTTGTGAGGAGCCTGGTCGGCAGGGGTAACATCCATCTTTGGAAGGGAGTTGGAGTTAATGACATGACAAATTCCTCAGTAAAATAAACCCTAGAGGGATGGTAGAACTGAAACCTCACCCACAGGGTTGTCATTATATATGCCTGGAACTCAGAGGAGTCTCTGGCATTTCTTCCTGCCTCTAGTACCAAGGCATCACAAAGAAGCACCCAAAAGCTAGGGTGTGTTCAGTCCTCTTGTATCTCAGTCATTCATTCATTTGTTTGTTTATAAATGTATGCATAAATACATTCAAATGATAGCTATTGAGTAACTACTATGAACACATACTATAGACAATATAAAGATCAGGTCCCTACTCTGAAAAAATTTACTAGCTAGTGAAAACTGAAAACCTATAATTATAACAAGCTAAATTAACAACATAAGACAAAACAAAAATAAATATATATGTAAAATATATGAATATATGATATATTTTAAAATGTATGTAGATAGTGAAAGAATAATTCAGATAAAAAACTTTCAAGGGCTTTAGCGGAGGAAGGCAAGAGCACTGTCATCCAGAGTAAACTGAAAGGCATGGAATATGAGTTGGGCTCTGGACATGTGGAAGAGAGAAGAGGCGTTCCAGGTGAGATAGGCCAGCATCATAGTGGTGGTGAAACCCTTCCTCTTTTGCTCCATTCATGTGTAAGAGCCATGCAAGAGCCCTGCCATCAAGGACAGGACTGGCCAGATGAGCTTGACATTGATGGCAGCTGCCAGGAAGAATGGCCTGAGATGGTTAAGTCAAAATGAGGTGATTAGGGTGGACCCTAATCTACTCTGAGTGGTGTCTTCATAAGAAGACAGGACATGCAGAGACACACCAGAGGAGCACATGCCGAGATGACCATGTGAAAAGGCAGCAAGAAGGGGGCCTTCTGCAGGCCAAGGAGAAAAACCTCAAAAGAAACTAAACCTACTGACACTTTGATCTTCACTTCTAGCCTTCAGAACCCTGAGAAAATAAATTTCTGTTACTTAAGCCATCCAGTCCATAGCATTTTGTTATGGCAACCCTAGCAGACTAATACATATGTCTTTTCACATTTCATCTGTTAATATAAATTACATTAATAGATTTTAAAATGTTAATTCATACATGTATTCCTAGGATAGACTAAAATTATTTAGAATATATTTTTAATAAATTTTACTTAGGATTTTTATATCTATATTCCCAAGTGAAATTATCCACAATTTCCTTACTTATATTGTTTTATTTTGTTTTTATTAAAGATAAAAGGGTCTTTATAAAATGAGTTGAAGGTCATTCTGTTTTTCTGTATTATGGGAAAAATTGAATAGCATTTAGTAGAGTTCACCTATAAAATCACTGACCCTGGTAGAATTTGTAATGGGGGGAGAAAGAAAGATGGGAAAGAATAGATTTTTTTAAAAAAAAGACACTGACTCAGCTTTTATAAAGGCTATAGGTGTATTCAGTTTTTATATTTCTTTTGAGACAGTTAAATTATATTTTCTGGGGATTTTTAAATTTTGTCTGGGATCATTATATATGAATCAACTACATTCACAAATACAGAAACATAATGTTAGGAGACTTTTTAAATATACCATTAACAACTTCACAAAATATAAAGTGCCTAGAAATAAATCTAACAAAATATATATATAAGATGAAAGATGATGATGATAGATAGATGATGATAGATAAATAGATAGATAGATAGATAGATAGATAGATAGATAGATAGATAGATAGATGATAGACAGATAGAGTCTAGAAGCACTTCCAGAATGGTGGCAATTAAGAACCTCTGAAATTCATTCTTCATAGAAGTCATGAGGACACTGGGAAAAAATGTCAAAATCAACCTTTTCAGAACTCTGGAAATTAACAAGTTTACACTAAGTCAGAGAGTCTTTAATTCAGGAAAAACAATTGAATCTCAAAAACAACTTCCTCCTCCATGCCATTTTAAGTTGTTCTAATCCTATCTTCTTCTCTCAGCCCTACAGTAGCCTTAAAAAACAATAGTCTCACAGCTATGGTAGCTGTGAAAAGCAGAAGCCTAGAAGCCACGAGAGGGGGCAGAACTAATTGGAGCTCCTCAAAAGCCCCATCTCCAGAGAACTGTCATCATTTGACATGTCTGGCAGCATACTGAAAAGCTCCATTCTCAGAAATTGTCTTTATTTGACTGGATCAGAGCTCTCTGTGTGAACAGCCCTGTCCAGGGCATTTGTCAAAAATAATTAGTGTCAATTGTTTAAAATTGCAGCTGCCTAAGACAGTGTTACCAGTCACGAGTAATAAGCAAATAAAAAATTTTATAGGAAAAATTGAAGAATTAGATGTTTATAGGGGGCTTTGAAAAGCTTCAACAAATTCCTGGAATCTAGAAAGCCACATGCATATATAGGGCTGTACATAAGCCCAGGAAAGACAGGAGAAGGCCCTGATCTTTCACCTCTGGTTAACCTTGAAGCTCTGTAAAAGCCGGAAGAAAAAGCTAAGGCAGAGTCTTAAACTACCTGTGGGAGCATTGAAATTTGTCCCAGTATACACACATAGAGTCCCACAGCAAAGGTTGGAGATTTATTGATTTATGGTATTTAAGGAAATCTCTGTCCAATAATTAACTTCTCACTAAACTAACCAGGCCAGGAATTCAGTGGCCACCCATGACAAAGGATAAAAGCTTTATAGAATTAGTCCAGGAAAGTCACTGAACAAAGAACAACAAATACTAAAAATAACAAAATGTTGGAAGGGGAGTGAAACTGAATTCCAGAGTTACTACATTATATTATTTAAAATATCCAGTTTTCAACAACAAAATACAAGATATGTAAATAAATAAGAAAGTATGGCCCATACATGGAGGGGCAGTCAATAGAAATTGTCCCCGATGGACCCCAGACATGGGACTTAATACACAAAAACTTTAAATTAGCTATTATAAATATGTTCAAAAAACTTTGGAAACCACATCTAAAGAAAAAGGAAAGTATAAGAGCATTCTCATCAAATAAAAATTATCATTGAACGATTAGAAACTTTTAAAAGAACCAAATAGAAATTCCGGAATTGAAAAGTAAAATAACTGAATAATAAAAATGAAAAACTCATTAGAGGGGCTCAGAGCAGATCTGAACTGGAAAATGAAAGGATCAGTAAACTTGAAGACAGATTGAGATTATCCAGTCTATGGAACAATAAAGAAAAAAAATGAAGACAAATGAACAGAAGAATCTCACAAACCTGTGAGACACTATCAAGTGTACCGAGCTATTTATCATGGGAATGCCAGAGGAAGAGGGAGAAAGAGACAGAAAAAAATAATTGAAGAAATAATAGTTTGAAACTTATCATATTTGATGAAAACTATAAAACCGTGCACCCAAGAAATGAGACAAACTCTAAATGGGATAAACTGAATGACTTCTATACCTAGGCACAACATAGTGAAATGACTGAAAGACAAACAGAAACTTGAAAACAGCAAGAAAAAAGCTATTTGTCATATATAAGGAATCACAAATAAGATTAATAGCTGACTTCTCATCAGAAGCCATGGAAATTAGGGGCAGTGGGATAAAATCTTCAAAGTGTTTAAAGAAGAATGTCAACCAAGAAATCCATATCCAGTAAAATTATCCTTGAGAAGTTAGGACATTCTCAAATAAACAAAAACAGAGATTTTGTCACTAGCTACATTTTTGCCACATATTATACTTAAGGGACACCTTCAGGCTGAAATAAAAGGACATTAGACAGTAACTCAAATCCACTCAAAGAAATAAAAAACATTGGTAAAGGTAACTACATAGGTAAATAAGACAATATAAATGTATTTTTGTCTGTAATACTTTTCTTCTCACTTAGAGAAGAAATTAAATGAATTTAATTTCTATGAATTTAATGAATTTAAATGAAACTAGAAAAAGAAGAGCAAACTAAATCCAAAGCAAGCAGAAGGAAGGAAACAATAAAGATAAGAGCAAACATAGAGAATAGAAAAATAATAGAGAAAAATCAACAAAACCAAAATTGGTTCTTTGAGGAGACCAACAAAACTGACTAATCTATACCTAGACTAACCAAGATTTAAAAAATTTTTTTAAATTTAAAAAAAATTTTTTTTAATTTTAAAAAAATAGAAAAAGACTCAGTAAATGAGGGGGGAAGAAAGAGGGGACACCAACTACCAACTACCAAACAAAAAGAATTACAAAAGTATATTATGAACTGTTGTATACTAGCAAATCATAATCTAGATCAAATAGACAAAGTCCTAGAAAGACATAAACTACAAAAACTGACTCAAGAAATAGAAAATCTGAATCTGAACAAAATGATAGCAAAGAGATTGAACTACAAATCAAAAACTCCCCACAAAGAAAATAAATCCTAGACCCATGGGGCCCATCAAATATTTAAATAGACCAATTTAAACCAACAGGTAACACCAATCCTTCACAAACTCTTCCAAAAAAAAAAAAAAACAGGAAACATTTCCAACTCATCTTATGATGCTCATATTATCCTGATATCAAGACCAAGATATCAGAAGAAGACTATAGATCTTATGAATATAAATACAAAAATCCTCAACAAACTACTAGCAAACTGAATTCAGCAATATATAAAAGGATTATACACCAGGACCACCAAAAGATTATCACAGGAATATAGGATTATTTTAACATAAAAAAGCAATTAATGTAATAAACCACCTTAATAGAATAGAGGTCAAAAACTATATGATCATTTCAGGGGATTCAAAAAACACTTTTGACAAAATCCAATACTCATTCATGATAAAAATTCTCAGCAAACCAGGAATAGAAGAAAATTTTCTCAAACTGATAAAGACCATCTACAAAAAAGAAAAAAAAAAAAAAGACAAAGACAAAGAAGAAACAAAAACAAAACCACCACAGTAAATATCATATATAATGGTGAAAGAAGATAAATGCTTTCCCCCTGCAATCACCAACAATACAAGGATATCCATTATTTCTATTTTCACTCAACATTATATCAGAAGTTCCACACATAGCAAAGAAATAAAAAGTATCCAGACTGAAAATGAAGAAGTAAAATATGTCTACTTGCAGATGACATATCTTGTATATAGAAAATCCTAAAGAATTTTTTTAATTATTTATTTATTTATCAGAGAGAGAGCACAAGCAGGGAGAGTGGCAGGCAGAGAAGAAGCAGACTCCCTGCTGAGCAAGGAGGCTGATATGGGACTCGATCCCAGGACCCCAGGATCATGACCTGAGCCAAAGGCAGACACTTAATGACTGAGCCACCCAGGCACCCCAGTCAATTGATTTTTTGATAAAGGTGCCAAAACAATAGGGAAAAAAATAGCCTTTTCAATAAATTTACTGGGACAAGTGGATATTCACATGCAAAAGAATCCAACTTATCCCCACTTTTCACAATAGACAAAAAATTAACTCAAAATGCATCATCGACTTATAAGAGATAAAATTTTAAAACTGTTAGAAGAAAACATCAGAGTAAATCATCATGACCTGGTATTAGGCACAGTTTCTCAGATATGACGCCCAAAGCACATGTGACAAAAGAAAAAAATGGATAAATTAGACTTTACCAAAATAAGTACTTTTGTGCTTCAAAGAAAACTTGAACCTGTAAACCAGTGTTCACACCAGCATTATTCATAATGATAAAAAGTAGAAACAATGTAAATGTTCATTAACTGATGAATGGATAAACAAAATGTGATATATTCACGCAATGGAATATTATTAGGCCATAAAAAAGAAGTGCTAATACATCATGGATGAACCTTAAAAACATTATGCTAAATAAAAGAAGCCAGACACAAAAGGCCACATAGTGAAAACTTCCATTTATATAAAAGTCCAGAAAATAAATCAGGGCTGGGAACTGTTGGGGTTAATGTAGAGCATGAAATCAGCCACAATACCTGGCTTGCTAAAACGTGACACAGAGGCCGCTGGGGGCGAGGGAGGGTTTCAGAAGAGCGTAGGCCTTTGGAATGCTGAGGCCCACGTGACCACTCTGCGCAGGAATGCCCTGGGAAGGTGCTTTCCCCGAAGCTTTCTTAGGCCAAACAGCCACACTGTGATCTAAGAGATGTGTGCTTTGTGCCTTAGGCTGTGTTTAGCAGAACTCCCAGAACACGCAGATTAGCATGTTGTATCTTTCCCAAAACAGATCCTCCTAGTTTCAGTAAGACCCCTTGTCACACATCACGTGCCTGAGAAACAGTGATAAGGCTTTGTGATTATCCTGAAAGACCAATAAAAGTGGGAGCAAAGAAGAGCAAAGGGTCTTTGCCTCTGAGGGTTGACCCCCTTGCCTTCTCCTCTCTTTCACAGCAAAGTTTGGAGTAATCTTTCATCCGCTGGTACAGGGATTGCTGGCCATTCCCCGCAGGGAACGGGGTAGGGAGAGGGAAAGTTGGGGAGTGACTGCCTATGAGTATGGGACTTCTTTTTGGGATGATGAGAATGTTATAGAATTAGTGATAGTTGCACAGCTCTGCGAATGTAAACCACTGAATTACACACTTTAAAAGGATGTTATATGGTATGTGAATTATACTTCTGTAAAGTTGTTTTAAAAAACAAGAAAAACTTTAAAAGCATAGGTATATGAAGAGAAACATAATGACCATGGCTTATAACATCAATATGTTAAACATGCTAATTTGATCCAAATTATTTTAGAGTCAATAAAATACCAGCTTAAATCTCAATGGGTTTTTCTAAATGGACTTAAAAATCTAAATCTAAATGTTATATGGAAGAACTAGTAGTCAAGAATAGTCAAGGAAGGGGTACCTGGGTGGCTCAGCGGGTTGGGCATCTGCCTTCTGCTCAGGTTATGATCTCAGGGTCCTGGGATTGAGTCCAGAATCAGGCTCCGTGCTCAGCAGGGATTCTGCTGCTTCTCCCTCTGTCCCTCCCCCCACTTGTTGTGCACACTCTCTCTCTCTCTCAAATAAATAAATAATATCTTTTAAAAAAGAATAGTCAAGGAAATTTTATTTTATTTATTTTAAGATTTTATTTGACAGAGAGAGACACAGCGAGAGAGGGAACACAAGCAGGGGGAGTGGGAGAGGAAGAAGCAGGCTTCCCGCCAAGCAGGGAGCCCGATGCGGGGCTCGATCCCAGGACCCTGGGATCATGACCTGAGCTGAAGGCAGATGCTTAACGACTGAGCCACCCAGGCGCCACCTAGTCAAGGAAATTTTAAAGAACAAAATGAAGATGAGGGATTGCCCTACAGCTGTGAAAACTTATTTTAAATTATACAGCCCTGAGCCACCTTGATGACTCAGTCCCACATCTGGCTCCCTGCTCAGTCTGCTTCTCCCTCTCCCTCTACCCCTCCCCCCTGTTTGTGTGCTCTCTCTCTCTCTCTCTCAAATAAATAAATAAAATCTTTAAAAAAAATAGTCAAATAAAATAAACTATACAGCCCTCAGAAAATAGGAAAGGTTGAAAAAATGGGCCAAATTCCTGAAGATAGAAAAGGAAATCCAAATGTTCAACAAATATATGAAAAATTCCCAACCACACCAGTAGTCCAGAAAATAAAAATTTAAACCATAGTGAAATACCATTATACACTTACAAGATTGCAAGAATTAATATCTGACAATATGATGAACTGGCAATAATATGGAACAATGGGAATTCATGCCCTGCTTTCAAGAGCTTAATTTGAGCAACCACTTTATAGATTGATTTAGCAAAAAAAGTCAGGTTGAAGATATGCATACACTGCAACCCAGCCATTCCATTTCTAAGAATATAGCAAAAGAATTGCAAAATGTTTTTAACATCACTACTTGTAATAGGAAAAACTAGATATAGTCTAAATTTGCATCAGTAGGCAGATTCCTCCTGTCTTGTTTGCTACTAAATCCCAACACTTAGATTAGTGCCTGACACATACTATTGCTCAATAAATATTTGTTGAATAAATAAATCAATGTTGGACAAGCTTGCAGAAAGACATTTCCAAACACACTCCATTTATCAGAAATCTAAGTGGGAAAAGAGAACTTTTTTTTTTTTAAGATTTTATTTATTTGACAGAGACACAGCGAGAGAGGGAACACAAGCAGGGGGAGTGGGAGAGGGAGAAGCAGGCCTCCCGCAGAGCAGGGAGCCTGATGTGGGGCTCGATGTGGGGCTCGATCCCAGGACCCCGGGATCACGACCTGAGCCGAAGGCAGACACTTAACAACTGAGCCACCCAGGCGCCCCCAGAGAACTTTTGATAGAACTTTCAGTGTTGTCTGTTAGACTAGTCTAGTCTAGCCTAAGAGATTCACCTCCTCAAAGTCTAGCTTTTTGTGATTTATCTCTTGCCCAGCAAAGTGAAAAAAGTCGTCTTGTGCTCCTCATTTTTCTGCCTCATTCTTTATTTCTACCAAAAATAGCCTTTGCAGCCTTCTGGAAACAGAATTTTCTCCCAAAACTAGCTATTTTTCACCAAAACATATCTTCACCAAACTAAACACATTTTCTAAAATTTAACACGGCTATATATTCTGTTTTTTATTGAAGTATATCTAACATACAGTGTTATATTAGTTTCAGGTGTACTACGTAACAATTTTTTACATTACTCAGTGCTCACCATGATAAGTGCAGTCACCATCTGTCACCAAAAATGTTATTACAATCTTATTAACTATATTCCCCATGCTGCACTTTTCATCTCTGTGACTTATTTATTTTATAGCTGGACGTTTGTACCTCTTAATCCCCTTTACCAATTTCACCATCCCCTCCTATCCATTTCCCCTCTGACAACCACTACTTTTTTCTCTGTATTTAAGAGTCTGATTATTTGTTTCTGTGGTTTTTTGGTTTGTTTCTTAGACTCCACATATGAGTGAAATCATATGGTATTTGTCTTTCTCTGACTTATTAATTATGCCATCAGGTGTCAGTACTTCTGAGACCATATTTGTCAACAAGGATGAATGAATAGCGTGAGATGCTGATGGTTGGAGCTTTAGGACACTGCAGATTCCAGATCCAGTCAGAAAACTTCAGTGGGGACATTGATGCTAGAAAGCCTCCTTGACCCATTCCTTCAGGATGGTCAATTGTAATTAGCTGCATGAAATCTCTGGTCCCAGTGTCTCAAACTGGGTGCAGAGAGAAGCTGACTGATGAAATTCCAACCATTTGTAAATGACCAACATGAGCTATCTGCCTACAAAGGATTCTTTCTGTAGGAAATCACACTGATATTCAGATGGCTTGGCTATGCTATCTGCAGGTTATCCAGGAATTCTTCATATGAAAGAATTGGCTAGAAGTTCTGTCTGGTGGCCTGGATCTAATCCTGAAATTGAGAAGAAGGCAGAGGAGTGGAGTATGTGCCAGACTAGTCAAGGGAAGTGAACAAGAAATCTGGGGCAATCACCCATATTTCTTGCTCAGGGATCATATCTGGGGTTATTGTTGTTTGTTTTTCTTTTCTTTTCTTTTCTTTTGTTTTTCTTTTGTTTGTTTTTTTCTGCTTCTTCTTCAGATAGCTCGTGATTGTGGTTGATTATAGCTTTTGCTGCATCAATCATAACTCTAAGCCAGTTAATTACAAATCACTGATGACCAGACATTATGGTTTCTGACTGTGGATCTGCATTTATCTTATTGATGTATCTCTGAATTGTTTCCATTGTCTCTCAAAGTCTTTACTCAAATAGTCCTACTAGACCTACAAAGGTTTTGAAGATATTCTTCAATGAGTTGTTGAAGAAGACTAGCCAAGAAAACTTGTCTGGTTTCTCATTTCAGATTTAACAACTGGAGTCATTCTTTTTTTTTTTTTTTAATCTGGAGTCATTCTTATTGAATTACTAAAGAGGAAACATCTCAAATCTTGCCTATTATTTCCAGTGAGATGCAGATGAGACTTATAACACAATCAAGAATATATGCAGAATGCTTCTTAATGATACTCTTTCTGCACCTACTTTATTCTCATTTTTTCCACTAACATTGGCATTGTAGGAACCATGGAATTTGAATCAGACAGACCAATCCAGCACTGCCATAATAAAAGCTATCTGTAGAGCACCTGAGCTCCCACTATTTTTTTTATGTGCTTTAGATAATTTTTTTTAAGATTTTATTTTCCAGCAATCTCTACACCCAAAGTGGGGCTTGAACTCCAACCCTGAGATCATTGTCACGTGCTCCACTGTCTGACCAGCCAGGTGCCCCAGGTACTTGACATAATTTATCTCTAATCCACACATCAATACAACACAGTATCTCCATCCCCATTTTTACAGGTAAGGACGTGAACTCAGAAAAGATTAACTTACCCATGGTCACACAGCTACTAAGTGGAATTATAATCTAAACCCAAGTCTTTCTTCCCCAAAACCCATTGCATTAAACAGACCATTCTTCAAAATGACAATTATGCTCATAGTCCCCTATTGTGGAAACTACTCAACCCACTGCACCCATCTGGGGAATATGCCTTAGATGCTTTCTTATATATGTTGCCCTGCTGTGAAAGGCTTTTTGTGCCTCTGGACAAGCTGATTGGAGCAAGGTGAGCTCCTGCCCCTAGGTTGGACAGATCGTCCAGTCTACAGGTTGAACGGGGATCTATGAGTAAAGATCATTGCCCAGAAAGGATGATGATGATTCATTCAACCTTTCTCTTGGACTGCAACAGGAGATTCATGGAAAGAGTCAATAGCTAGGTTTTGGAGAGGAGGAAGGGCACTTAAAAAACACATAGAAAGAAGACATGGAAAGAAGATAGGCCACAGGGGCACAAGAGTAAGCAGAATTAGTGAGTAAGCCAAATCTCTGAGACAACAGAATACAGCACATATGAAGAATAGAGAATGAGATAGTCAGTTGGTAGTCACCTGCATGCTAGAAGCAGAAACTAAGGCACTCTGAGTCACTCTAAGTGTAAGGGATCAATGAATCCCAAGGCTAGAAGGGGGGAATGGGAGAAAATAACCTAGTCACTAGAGCTGCATTTTTCCAGTTCCCAAACTAAGTTCCTATGTCTTTGAGGCCAGCTATAAAGCTCTTTCTAGGGATACTGTGACATTTCTGCCTCCCTTATTGCATATGTATCCTTGCTCTAAGTCTCCATTCCCTGAAGTCACTGAGTGACTAAAGGAGGCAAAAACACACATGCACCCTCTTTGCCTTATGTCGTGCTCCTCTCAGGGTTGAGTAACTACAAAGTTGTCTCCTGCTTTTGCTATATCCCAGCAAGGGAAGCAGCAGAAGCACCTCTCCTAAGCCGGCTGAGTCCTGAGCCCTCACTGGCACCCCAGAGGAGACCTCTGGTTACAACTTGTGAAAGGCAGACCCATGGCATTTTCATACAATACAGAGACAGCCTCAAAGCAGTGTTGAAAAATTTAACTCATGGAAAAGGGATACAGTGGCACCATATTATGCTTTTTATTTCTTTCTAGGACTGTGGGCATCTGTTCCTCTGAGGTTCCTGATGTTGTGTGCTTCAGAGATACGTGTTCAGCATGGCCTCATGAGTTTTGCCTGAATGTGTTGCTATACTTGAAGATCTGCTTGCCCACTAACTGTTCCTTGCTACCCTGATATAACCAAAATTAAGGAGAGGGTTTTCTGATCAGCAATCAGGTTGACAGATGGGGAGCCTCAAATCTCCATTTGAGACCCAGAAAAAAAGGGGGAAATTTATTAAAGAATATGCTCATCCTCCTCCTAACAGCTTTGGGATCTGCCTCAGAAAGAGACGAAGAATCCTCATCTGCCCTGACTTGAGTCAGAAAAGTCTGCCAGCAGCATGCTCAGGCACAAAGGACCAGGCACGTGGTTCAAACTTTCTTTGAACATCAAAGAGCCCACGGTCTTCTGGGTGACCTTGGAAAAGGGAAAGGGAAACTGGGAAGCTGAGACCCCCATGTTGATAGTATAAAGATCAAAAGCGACCCAATGGGACATAATGCTTCCCTTTATCTCCTGACTCCAAGAGTGTTCAAATTGCCCACCATGCCCTGAAGCTGGGGAATTAGGAAGGAATTGAGGTGTCTTTCTTCATTTAGGGAAACAGAATAATGCAGAAATTATACCTCATCCTAAGAAAAGCCTCCTGAGGGATTTTCACTTTCCCTGTTCTGGGCACAGCTTTTTCTTCTGAGAAGTCTCACTCCATCATCACCTCTGCTTGCCCCCTTCTCCAGTGCGCCCCCCACCCCCGTCACTTTGATTGTCTTGGGACTCAGGCCTCCCAGCACAGTGCACAGCCTAGAGATTGTACTAATGAGTGTTTACAGAGCAAAAGAGTAATATAGGAATGAATGAGTGTCAAATGTCTTGTTGGAGGGGCAACTTAAACAGTCATTCTGCTTCCAGCATTTCAACCTTTTGCTCAACTTCAATGAATATATGCTGCATACCAACCGTGTGCCCATGCTTCTGGGGAGGCAAGAGAAGCTTTAGGCACAGCACCTGCACTCAGGAGACCCAATTTACCTAAAGAGACAACATATGGACCCAATCACAGAAATGTGTGCAGATTCTCAAACTATCACCTAGAGAGCACTAGTTGAAACCGTGCTTACCAAGCTCCACCTATCAAGAGTTGTGACTCAGATAGGACCCCCAAATTGAACATTTGAGTCAGCTCCTCATGTAAATCAGAGGTTGATATAAAGCAGTCCACTTTTAAAGAAGCACTTACTAATGGGGGAAAAATGACTCAGTAGGCAGGCATTGAAGACCTTGATTGGTCTTTTCAGTGAACTTTCCCATTAGTCTTGAAAACCTCCACAGCCTCCTGTCTATCCCTACTCCATATCTCACTGGTGACTCAGAGCTCTAGGACCCATATTGCATGCATAGCCCACTTGAGTCTCAGGGCAGGCATTTCTGGCAAACTGACGGAGAAGGCTCAGTGAAGCTCATTGCATGGGGACTATGTATCACCCTGGGAGAACCAAACCTGTCTGCTTCCTCACACCCCTGCCTTAGATCTTGTAGGATGTCCTAAAGGAAGAAGGAGCCAGGCACAATGGTCTAGGTTGTCAGAAGTGAGGGGCACTGTGAGGATGGGCTCTGGCAGGTGGACCTCTTCCCCATTATTCTCTGAGTCTCATGAAGAATAGGGAGTCTGTAAGTAACAACTCAAAAAACCATTCTATAAAAGCTGTATAATCATTAGGAGACAAGCAGCACACCCTCAGGATGCTTAACACCAAAAGAGAAGAAAGAGACACCCCACTCCCACCCTGCCCAGGTGGCAGAAGCACCATGGAGAAATCATGCAGGGGGAGTAAACTCATTCAGGAGCACTTTCAAGACAATACTGAGAACTCCCAAAAACACATGGGAAGAGGTGGTATAGGATTGCAGGGTCATCAGTGGAGTTAATGCCATTAAAATTGTGTCATTAGTGTTTGCTATCCCCAAATGAATAAAATTCCAAAATATCTCTCAAAGCCATCTACATTTCTTTATCTTTTCATGACTATTCAGATGATGACACTTTTGCTCCTCCTGTCATTTCTTCACTCTCCATTCTACTCATGATACTGCAACCTTAGTTATTTTTTAAAATTGTAAGTCTGATCATTTTACTTCCCTTCTTAAAAGCATTCAGAGGTTCCCATTTCCTTCAGGATAAAGCCCAGACTCCTACAAATCCTCCAGAGCTTGATTCAAGAATGAGGTCCTCCAAGAACCTGCTTCTGACTTCCTTAGGTAGGATGGACAACTTCCTCATTTTCCTCTGCTATATTTTGTACCTTCTTTAATTAAAAGTTTCTGCTTTCAAAACTTAGATCTGGAGGAGGAGGAGCAAGATGGCAGAGGAGTAGGAGACTTAAATTTCATCTGGTTCCAGGAATTCAGCTAGATAGGTATCAAACCATTCTGAACACCCACAAATTCAACAGGAGATCGAAGAAAAGAATAGCAGCAACTTTCTGAACAGAAAAGCGACCACCTTCTGGAAGGTAGGACGTGCAGAGAAGTGAATCTGAGGCGATATTCAGGAGGATAAATGGCCGGGGAAGGGAGCCTCCATCAGCCACGACTGGCGAGTGATAGAGTAGCAGAGCACAAAATCAGAACTTGTAGAAGTCTGCTCTGCTGAGGGACGTTGCTCCAGCGGCTAAGTGGGGGGTGGAACCCTTGCTGGGACAGTGTGGTCTCAGGACCCTCAGGGTCACAGAAAGACCGGGGGTGCCTGAGTGAGGCAGAGCTCCCAGGTATCAGAGTGGGGAAGCCGGCTGCAGAGACGGAGCCGAGGAGTGGGCTCTCAGCTCGGGGTTGCCATAGACTGTGATCCGCGGCACAGTCGGGCCACTGCTCCTCCAGCAGGGACCGAACAAGCGGCAGATCCAGGGAGATTCCCCTTCCTCCCCTGGGAGGAGCGACAGTTTCTTCAACAAATGGTGTTGGGAAAATTGGACAACCACATGCAGAAGAATGAAACTGGACTGTTTCCTAACACCACACACAAAAATAGACTCAAAATGGATGAAAGAGCTAAATGTGAGACAGGAATCCCTCAAAATCCTTGAGGAGAACACAGGTAGCAATCTCTTCAACCTCAGCCACAGCAACTTCTTCCTAGACACATCACCAAAGGCCAGGGAAGCAAGGAGAAAAATGAACTATTGGGACTTCATCCAGATAAAAAGC
Organism: Mirounga angustirostris; assembly: GCF_029215605.1. Lineage (NCBI taxonomy): Eukaryota > Metazoa > Chordata > Mammalia > Carnivora > Phocidae > Mirounga > Mirounga angustirostris. The sequence goes on from NW_026991710.1 coordinate 164,486,392, forward strand.
TTTTGCACAGCGAAGGAAACAGTCAACAAACCAAAAGACAACTGACAGAATGGGAGATGATATTTGCAAATGACGTATCAGATAAAGGCTAGTATCCAAAATCTATAAAGAACTTATCAAACTCAACACCCAAAGAACAACTAATCAAATCAAGAAATGGGCAGAAGACATGAATGACATTTCTGCAAAGAAGACATCCAAATGGCCAACAGACACATGAAAAAGTGCTCAACATCACTCGGCATCAGGGAAATCCAAATCAAAACCTCAATGAGATACCACCTCACACCAGTCAGAATGGCTAAAATTAACAAATCAGGAAACGATAGATGTTGGTGAGGATGCAGAGAAAGGGGAACCCTCCTACACTGTTGGTGGGAATGCAAGCTGGTGCAGCCACTTTGGAAAACAGTATGGAGGTTCCTCAAAAGGTTGAAAATAGAGCTACCCTATGACCCAGCCATTGCACTACTGGGTATTTACCCCAAAGATACAAATGTAGTGATCTGAAGGGGTACATGCACCCCAATGTTTATAGCAGCAGTGTCCACAATAACCAAACTATGGAAAGAGCCAAGATGTCCATGAACAGATGAATGGATAAAGAAGATGTTGTGTATATATATATATATATACACACACAATGGAATATTATATAGCCATCAAAAAAAACCCGAAATCTTGCCATTTGCAACAACATGGATGGAACTAGAGTGTATTATGCTAAGCGAAATAAGTCAATCAGAAAAAGACAAGCATATGATCTCACTGATATGAGGAATTCTTAATCTCAGGAAACAAACTGAGGTTTGCTGGAGTGGTGGGGGGTGGATGGGATGGGGTGGCTGGGTGATCAACGTTGAGGAGGGTATGTGCTATGGTGAGCGCTGTGAATTGTGTAAGACTGATGAATCACAGACCTGTACCTCTGAAAGAAATTATACATTATATGTTAAAAAAAAAAAAAAAGAAGAAGAAGATAGTAGGAAGGGAAAAGTGAAGGGGGGCAAATCATAGGGGGAGACGAACCATGAGAGACTGTGGACTCTGAGAAACAATCTGAGGGTTTTAGAGGGGAGGGGGGTGGGCGGATGGGTTAGCCCAGTGATGGTTATTAAGAAGGGCATGTATTGAATGGAGCACTGGGTGTTATACGCAAACAATGAATCATGGAACAGTACATCAAAAATTAATGATGTAATGTATGATGACTAACATAACATAATAAAATAAAATTTAAAAAAAACTATCAGATTTTATGGAGTTTATTTATTTACCTCATTCTCCTAGGTTGGAATCTCCTTGAAGGTAGAGCTTATATCTCTTATTCATCTCTACTACTAGTACCTAGCATAGTGCTGGATGAGCACTATGAGTTTAATCAATGCTTCATTCTCATTTGTTAATACCCTCATATGAATCCTATCTAGGAATACTTCCTCTTTGCTCCTCAACATGTTCTCATCCCCACCATTGAATTTTTGCTTCTATTCTTCCCCTTGCCTGAAATAGCCTCTATTCTTTTTGTTCCTTTTTAAATCTCTTTAAACATTTTCTGTAACCAAGAATTGCAGAGCATCAAACCCTTAAGAGAATCATTCCGCCATTTGTTGTTTCTGCAGATTCTTGCTCACAGCGGCTTGTTTCCCTGTATGGTTTGTAGTTTTGGTTTATGAACTCATGTTTGGTAAGATGCTCTAAGGCACTACCAATCAAGAACCACTTTAAGTTAATTTTGTAGCTTGAAGTTTCCTGTATAATGCAGGGACTATAAATTTAAGCCCCAATACCATGTGAGTAGACCTACCTATAGTAACAAAGTCATAAGGGAGATACTTTTCTTTTTTTCACCCAGAGCCCAACCTGACAAAACAAGTTTTCCTGTCTGTTTTTCATTGCCAGGGACCACATTCTCCTAGCCCATACTTTCCCTGGGGATCCTGTTGATGTATGTATGGGCCTGAGATCAGAAGATCTCAGCCTGTATGGGCCTGAGATCAGAAGATCCACAAAAGGCACTAAACTTCAAGATTCTAGATCAGAGATAGGCAAAGTATGGCCCATGGCCTAGTTCCACTTTACTGAAAGTGAAATCCTCCTACACTCTTTTGTTTATGTATTGTCTATAGCTGCATTCACACTACAAAGGCAGGGTTGAGTAGTTGCAACAGAGACCACATGGGCTTATAAAGCCAAGAATATTTACTGTCTGGCCCTTTACAGAAAATGTTTGCTAATTCCTGGTCTAGACAACCAAGACTGCCAAAAGCATCAGCAACTTTCTGTTTTTAGCCTCTAGGAATTACTGTCACCTCTTTGCAAACTCAGTGATGCACTTCAAAAGAATTTTGTATCCAGCAAGTTTAGCTATATTGTATGGGAAGGTTTTCTAGGGCATCTAGTATATCACATTGCCAGAAGTCAAAGTTAGCCTCTTCTTTCATTTTAGCTTCTCAAAATCCTAATCACCTTTTGAGGTCCAAAACAGAAATTTTCTCCTTCAAGAAAGCCTTCCCCAGAGATTTCAGTTCATGATATCAAATGTATCTCTAAGCTTCTAGTGCATTTGTCATCTATAACATATGGCTCAGCAATTCATTGTAGGGATGTGTGTGTGTGTATGTGTGTGTGTGTGTTTAATTGACCTCCAATTGCATTGAACAGATAATTATTTTCCTTTGTGAGGTTGCCAGCATCTTAAGAACAATGTTTACCATTTAGATCAAGACCTAGTATTGTGGGTTTAGAAAACTGAAACAATCCTGAGATGCTACAGAGCTCTAAATCTGGTAGATTAGCAAAGAAACTTGGAAGAGGAGCATGTAGCAGGGGGTGCTAGCAACTCTTCAGGCCTTGGTTTTACAGAACTGGGTTCAAATCTCAGCTCTGTTCCTTACTAGCTGTATGATCTCAGGTGATTATTTTACCTTTCGAAGTTCAGATTACTTCATCTATGAAACAGAGAGTATCATACCCTCTTGGGACAATTAAGAGACTTAGAGATCATGTACATAGTGTCTGGCACAAATGGTGATCAGTAGGCCATTATCACATTGCTATAGACAAAACTTGTATATTAATGATCTGGAGACCACACTTGAAGATGTCTTTGACTATTCCAATATTCTATGTGTCCAAGCTGGAATGTGATCTGCGTTTGTATCCAAATTTGAGAAACTTAGCCAAGGAACATAAGAAATACAAAAAGCAAAAAATTGGGAAAGAGGTATTCCTAGACCTTACAAAAAAAGCAAATTTTCGACATTTTCAGTCTGACCACAGAAATCCTGCAGGGTTAAAATATAAATAGACTAAAGGATCTAACCAATCTAATCAACAAAAATTGTTTACTGAGTTATAACTACAATAGCTATCAAAACTTGATAGTTATTGACTACTACTGCTGTAGATAATACATCTTGGTTTTGTGTTTGGCATTGACCTTCTTCAGCTATGTTGGTATCCTTTTCCACCATGCCTAGCAGGCTGAGCTCTGCCAGCTAGTTTTATTCTTTAGAGAAAAACAAATTTATTTGTTGTTTTTGTTTTTGCTTTCCTTTCTCTTAGCATCTGTAACAGAGGAATGGATTCTTAGGCAGGAACTGAAGAGAGAGATAGAATGGCATGAAGTTGCACTACCTACCTTGGCTGGCTGAGACCTACTGGTTTGGGGCTTCTAGAAGCCTATTCTGGGGGCTCTGGGTAATGGTTTGGACTGGGGATGGCAGGGGAACAGATCCCAGATTTATTGATGGCCCAGCCACAAAAAAGGTAAAAACAGTTTGCTGGTGAAGAGACTGGTCCCACAGGCATGGGGCCTTGAGTCCCTTGTCAGTACTGACCAGTTGCTGCTGACTTGACCTCTCCAAGGCCTTGCATTGCAGCTGGTACAGCCCCTAGATCACTGCTCCTGCTCTCCCAGGGATTCCTGAATACTCATACCTGTTTCATGCAGTGTTCTGTTCTTGGCAGTAAAAAGGATTCTCAGCCTCATCCTATGCCCACACCCCTCTCCCCAGTTCCAACCATTTCACTGGTCCATCACTTCTGAGTTATGCAATTATGGATTTTGAAATCTACTTGTTTGTATTTCTCACAATGCCAAACACAGGTGTTCTGTAAGTATTTCTTGACTATTTCAAATCATTATTTATCAGGATGGTCTGCATCTGAATAAGGAAGTAATGTAATTGTGTCCTTTCCAAGTAAATAAAGTAGCTAAACTAGGTCAATATTATGTTTTACTGTTATTTAGAATGATCTATAACAAAGAGTAAATTTATGAAAGATTTGCAGTTCAGATTTCCCTAATATACAAAAAGCATTGCAAAATTAAGAGACCAAACACCAATGAAAAAACGGGCAAAAGACGTGAATAGGAAAGGAAATAGAAATGGATCTTAAACACCGGAAAGTGTGCTCAACCTCACTCACAATAAGAGAAAAGCAACTTAAAACTGTGTCCTCTGTGCCTTTCAGATAGTCACAGATCCAAAATCTTGGTAACATACATTGCTGGCAACTTTGTGAGCAAGGGTACAGGAAAATAGGCAAGCTCATGAGCTGCTAGTTGGAGTGTAACTTGATACAACCTCTCTAAAGTGTAATTTGGCAATAAGCATAAAAATTACAACTATATACACCTTTGACATAGCAATTCCATTTGCAAGAAACTGTCAAACACATGTATTCTCACATGTATGTGAGATAATATATACACAAGATTATGCATTCTAGCACTGCTTATAAGGGCAAAGTACTGGAGGAAAAAACCTGGACGTTCATCAATAGGAAACATTGCTCAAGTGAATTGTGGTAAATCTGTATAATAGAATACTATGTAGCTATTAAACAAGACATCAAGAAGGGCAGTTTTTAGGGCAACTCTTTATGCTGTTAGGGATATCATGTTAGGTGAAAAATACAAAGTGCAGGACAATAAATAGCATACACTGTTGTCATCTGTACCAAAAATAGTGGGAGAGGAGAATATGTACATATACCTTTATATGCATAAAATATCTCTAAGGACACATAGGAAATTTAACATTAATTGCCTCTAGAGAGGAAAAATTATGTCTGGGAAAGTGATTGGATGCAGACTTTTCATTGTGTACTGTTCTGTACCATTTGAATTTTGATGAATTTTGATGAAATAAAACATTTTAATCAAGTGCCTCAGTTGTTGGTGATAAGTGATGCTTCTACTATGCCCTGAGCACAAATCCCTTTTGAAAGTAAGATGGTACCCAAAATTTTGCCAGCTCCACAGTTATCCCCCCAGCAGTAGTGGGAACTCAGTGCTCCCAAAGTACCCCTGGCATTTCTGGGAGCTCAACAGGGCCACTTCTCAGGTGGCCTCAAGCCAGTCTGCATCTGTGCAACCTCTGCCTCATCCTTCTGCTCCCACTCATCCTCTCATCTGCCCATGCTACCCCCACAAGAAGGCCTCTTGGAGTAGCTCACCTCACCCCTGCCCATTACTTCTGCCAGAGCAACTCCAGATGCTTCCAATATTTCCATTCCCTGGAAGGCTGGTTCCTGGTAAGGCAGGAGAAGACCAGCACCCCTGCTAGGGGCTGAAGCAGCTCTAGCTGACTTCAGAGTCTTGCAGTCCCTCAAATATATCTATCAGCAAATAGTACTAACCTCCAGTCCCCTGTCTGTTAAGATCAAACTGACTCCAGGGATCCTGGGTGGCTCAGTCGGTTAAGAGTCTGCCTTCGGCTCAGGTCATGATCCCTGGGTCCTGGGATTGAGCCCCGCATCAGGCTCCCTGCTCAGTGAGGAGCCTGCTTCTCCCTCTCCCTCTACCTGCCGCTCTGCCTAGTTGTGATCCCTCTCTCTCTCCCTCTGTCAAGTAAATAAATAAAATCTTTAAAAATAAATAAATAAAATCTTAAAAAAAAAATTAAACTGACTCCACAGGGCTGACAGGAAACAGATTCCATAACACCTATCCACCCTCCACTTTTTTTGAAAGGACAGATGGTGGAGGGGGCTGCTTTCTTCTTCATTAATTCTTTTCCTTCAGAAGCAAAACAAATATGGGTGTTGGTACGTAGAGGGGAACAGATATTATCTGTAACATGTGCAGTCAACCAACAAGTTCTGATAATTACTACCCTTATAAACACACAATTTGGGGCAATTCCTTTCTTGCAAGGATTGTCATTAAATTCTTCCTTGGTGTATTCCACTGCAGTAATTCTGACCCTTACTAGCCCCAATCCATGAGAGCTACTCACCTGTATTTGGGTTCCAACCTACACTTGGAGGCTGGATTAGCCTTCCTCAAATCCTTAGAGCAGACCACATCTGCAGAACTGAGTGTTTGGAGACAATCATGCTCTCCAAAAAACCCTTGAAAGTTAGAGCCTGTGCAAAGGAGGCTGGCTAGAAAATGTTTAACACATTCAACAGGGTGTCACTGGGCTAAGTAATGTGTGGGAGAGAGGCATCCATAAGATACAGTCCTGGTCCTCAAGGAGCCTGCAGATCAGTAGAGACTATAAAACTTTCACACAAAATGGCTGCGGTACAAGGCGCAGCATGTCACATGACTTAAACTTCGTGGAGACAACATACTGTAGAAGTTCACGGGAAGGAGAGTTTTCAGCCAACTGGAATGAAGCAATAAAATATGACTTGGGTCATGAGGGAAAGGTAGCATTTGGACACATGGAGAAGGAAGAGAAGAGCCTGAATCAATGTGGAAAGCGTACCGGGAACATCTGGTAATCTTCTGGCTCAGCTGGAACACACAGAGCCAGTGAAGAGCATGGTGGGGAATGAGCCTGGGGTAACATTCAGGTGGCTGCAATAATTATAATTACTACCATTTGCACGTCCCTTTATAATTGCTAGAGCTCTTTCCTGTAAACTGTCATTTGACTTTTACAATGACCCTATGACTTAGATGTTTTCATTTAAAGAAACTCAGACTCAACAAGAGCTTGAAGTAACTCACCCAGCGTTACTCAGTGGCAAACGTTGGTTTTAAGTTGGGAAACCACAGATCACTTTGCATGAGAAAGCACTAAAAATACCAGAAATATGTGTTGGTTGGCCCCCAGTTGCCTGAGGCTAATTTAAAAAGATTGTTCTCTTCCATAGTTTTAACATTCCCCTGGAGTAAATAATTTTCCAGTATTAGTTTGCATTATGAGTCATTTCTTTTTTTTTCTTTTTATGTGAAATGAGTCATTTCTTAAGGTGAAATTTCTTCAGGTAAGTTCCAGGGTAAACTTAAATGTTGACCCCTTTAAAATTATCCAAATTCCAAATTACTGGTAGGTGAATTACTGTTTGTTCCTTTAAGTCAGGTCACTGTGTCCGTGTTACCAGCCTTAGGATTTCTACAGTCACTTTTTAACTGGTTTTGTGAAGCCCTCTGACTTGTTAGTATGATGAATGGAGAGACCCTTTATCTTTTTCTTCCTTTTTGGTATTTGTTATAGCTGTTTTGTTTTGGTTTGGTTTTAATGAGAATTAAAAGACTGAAAGTGACTCTGATACATCTTTAAGAGAGAAGGGAATGGGTTTCTCCATTACTTCTAGCCTGACATTTCCTCCCACTGGCTCCATGTAACTCAGCTGGGTCAATAGCAAATCATCAGTTCCTGAGAGATACCTATTAGGTAGTGGTCTGCTTTTATTGTTTTTGTGCTCTGATTTCTGTTTTCCTGTTTATAGCTGGATTTCTAGTTTTGTTTATTTTTGTTTGTTTGTTTGCCTTGCTTTGTTGGGGTGCAGGAGGGTTGCTGAATAAATCACTGCTGTGGACAAAGTGCTCGGCTCTCAAGGGAGAAGCCCTGCTTCACACCAGCATTGCCCTCTCCCCCATCATGCATGTCCTGCAAATGCTGGCTCAATGAAAGCAATGATCTTCACAAGTTCTTTCTAGAACTTTCTAGAGCTCCAGTACTCTAGGGCTTTCTTCATTTTGTTACATGGGGAGAAGCACTTTGGGGCAGGAATGCGTAACAATTCATCCCCATTCTCTTCACAGGGCCTAGATGAAAAATACAGTTAGTTGCTGCTATTCACAGCAGTTATGTTCTATAAAGTCTCTGCAGACACCCAGTGAATGAGTATGGACCCATTGCTCATAAGGAAAAATCTAGGATTAGTCACATTTTCATCAACTTATTGATACATAACCTCATTTTATGCCCGTTTCAATTTAAAGACACCTTTAAAAATATTTATTGTTGGGGCGCCTGGGTGGCTCAGTCATTAAGCGTCTGCCTTCGGCTCAGGTCATGATCCCAGGGTCCTGGGATCGAGCCCCACATCAGGCTCCCTGCTCGGCAGGAAGCCTGCTTCTCCTTCTCCCACTGCCCCTGCTTGTGTTCCCTCTCTTGCTGTGTCTCTCTCTGTCAAATAAATAAATAAAATCTTTTAAAAAATATATTTATTGTTGATTCATGAGCATAAGTCATGGAAAACAGCACAATAATTTGCTCCTGAATGAAGCTTGTCTATCCTGTGTCTTCTCTGGTGGCACATCACAGCCTTCTTGTGCGTAAGAACGTTTGAAAGCACTTCAGCCCTATCCTTGCAGGCCATTTTAAACAGCAAAATCACCAACAAAAAGCATAAAAATGCCAAAAGTGGGGCACTAAATAGCTCACAAAAAGGACATTTGTTTGAAACAGTATGAAACAAGGTGGCAGTGGATTATCTTGTTTGGCCTCAGCTGGGAACAGGCACATCTGAAGACCTAATGTCCATTGGAATATCCATGAATGAGCGCAAAACACCATGAGTACTGATTTGGGGGTTACAGATAAGTTTTAGGAAGAAGGTGAATTCACAAACACAGAATCTGCAAATAATGGGGATTGACTGAATATTGAAAGCATGTGCGCGTTGGCGGAGTACGCTCATAGAAAGCACAGAGAATTCTGCCTGAGGTGGGGCAACGTTGGGGCTTGTGTAGAGCCAAATCAGGGCCACTGCTGTCTATCTGGTACCTTCGTGTGAATTAGTGGCACCCTATCTGGGCAACCTCAACCCTACACCATGCAGCCTGAGGAACAGACAGAGCAGTGAGGAAAAGAAAACCCCTTTCTCCAGAGCATATTTTTGCACGGGCACACGGGGCTTTCCTGACAGAGCACTGACAAGATTCCTGTCCTTTCTCACCCCCTGACCTATGCATTTGCAGAGCCAAATGTGGGGGCCTTATAGAAGAATGTGGGGTGGACAGGCTAACCTTGTCTTGAAGCAAAAATTAATCCTTCAAACAGGCCCTGTCGAGGAACTTCCAAGAGGACTTCTATCTATGGCAGTAGGTCTGCTCTCTGACCCAATCTTAGATTTCTTTAAAAGCCCCTGTATCTGTTTCCTAGGTCTGTTATAACAAATTACAACAAACCAGGTGGCTTAAAACAACAGAAATTGTTTCTCTCACAGGTCTGGGGGCTAGAAGTCTGAAATCAAGGGTCAACAGGGACATGTTCCCTCCATAGGCTCTAGGGGGGACTCCTTTCTTATCTCCTCCAGCTCCCAGTTGCTCTCAGCATTCCTTGGCATTCCCTGGCTTGTAGCTTCAATCTCTGCCTCCATCCTCATGGCTTTCTTCCTTGTGTGTGTCTCTCTGTGACCCCTTCTTTCTTCTTATAAGGACACCAGTCATTGGATTTAGGGCCCATTCTCATCCAGTATGACCTCATCTTAACTAATTATATCAGCAAAGACTCTATATCCAAATAGTCACATTCTAAGGTTTCAGGTGGACATGAATTTTGGAGAACAACATTCAATCCACTACTGCCCCTATAACTGAGGTCTTGGGGAACATAATAATGGGGACTTTGATGATTATCTGTTGTCCTTTGGCTAGAGCTCTAGAATACCCTTCAAGTCTCCATTGCTGCACTCCCTCCAGTTATGAGTCTCTTTGGTCTTATGTCCTCTTCAGGCTTAAGGGTTTTGAATCAATGGTAGTAAACGAAAAGAAAGAGAAAGAAAAACAAGTAACAGCCACAAGAAAAACACTAAAAATATTTCACCTTGAAACTTATGTAAATATGCACAACCTCCTTAACAATATCTTAAAGTGTCCTGTGACCCAAGGGCAAATTCCACTGGGCACCAAAGGTCTAGGCTTTAGGACTGCAACTAGACTAAAACAGGAGGTTAGTCATTAACGACCCTTTGGCCACAACATTTCCCATGGACTCAGGAGAACTGGTACTGTGAGGCATGCCTTCAAAATACACAGGGTGCTCTGATACATTCTCTAAGAGGGCATATCCTTCAGTCCACTCTGAACATCAGAACCTTGACCATGGTACCGAATAAGTCAAGTCAGTTCAGGTAGATATCTACCTACAATCTATCTGCCGATACTTAAACCGTAAGTCCTTTTGATGATAACAAAATAACCTCTTGAGAATGATTGAATCCACGGCCTTGTATAACAATTACCAAATACAGTTTACTCCACAGCTTTTTTGACTGCTCAGCATCCTTTCTCCCTCCCACACCTGTCCATGTGTCGCAGGTGGGGTTAATTCCACCCCTACCTCCGGGTGGACATGTGAACTGAGCCTAGCCATTTAGAGCATGGAATTCTTCTGGTCACAGCAATTGAATGAGAGATGCATGTCAGATACAATCAATGAAAAGCAATGAGACAGTTTATGCAACTCTGGGGAAAGGACATGAGCTAATCCTGCTGGGTTCTCAGAGCTGCTGGCAGCCATATTGCAACCGGGGAATTACTTGGCAGTGAAGCCAGATGAAGAACAGCAGAGATGAGAGAAGAGTTTAGACTGAGATGTAATGACATCATTTGAGCCCTGCATCTAGCCAGAACTGAAGCTGGGACAGAATATTATACACTCTCATTTACAGGAAGCAGTGAACTCCCTTTTTTGCTAACTTCAGTTGGATTTTGTGTCACTTGCATTATCTGACCTGATATGACATGATACAACTAACCATGAAGGTCGTGACTTATCCAGTAGGTTCTGACAGCAGGTCTCATTTCCTCCTTGCTAAGACAAAGGAGATATTTCTGAACCAATATGGCGGAGGTCCTCCCCATGATCACCCAGCTGGGTCCTTTTCTCTGGATCTCACATTGCTCTGATCCTACCATGTCTGGTCTTCTGTGAGGTATTGATTCTTGATCATTAACTCAGGTTTTGCTCATATATTGGGGTCTCTGGATTCAACTCCCATCACGATCCAGAAGGACAGAGAAAATGTAATGTTTCTAGTTTGCCAATAGCTAATCTGAGCTTTCCCCTCCACAGTCTCCACCCACTTGTTAACAAGAAAATATTAACTAACTCCAGTTTAAACTTACTCTAATCCAATCATGCAAAGAGCTTTTTTAGGAAACACACAGACTCATTTGGATAAAAATTCTCAATTACTAAGACAAAATTTTCCTTCTCCTATTTCTTCTTATAAAATGTTCTCTGGGTTCATGAGAGGAAGAACACTTGCTCATCCTATGTCAGCAAGAGCGGATTAGAGGTCTTGGGTTTGGTATTCTCAACCTCCTTCAGTGTCTGCATACTACCCTGTCTACCCACTAGAAGCCTGCACTGTAGGTCTCTCTCAGGTTGGTCTTGCTTATCTTCATCAGAATCAAGTTATCTACCTTGGACTGACTTGGCCTCACCACTGGCTACAGATGCTGAGTCTTAGCCCACCTGCCATCTGGTTCAGTGCCCTGGAAGTCCAACACCAGCTTCTATAGTGGGTCACCTCCGCCTGTCATGGTGGATGCCATGGCAGACCCCTTGCCTGTCAGCCCAGTATCTACACCACACAGTGACTAAAGACAGCTTGAGAAGGCAAGCCCACAGAGACTCCCAAGGCCACCCTGTGCCACGGGTTGACTTTAGCGTGGCTGTGCACAAGGCTGATGTGTGGCAAACTCTGATTTCGGTGTGGCCCTCATCCTGCCTGACTCCCCTATGCTTTATCAGCCCAGGCCTGGAAAAGACACAGGTCCAGATGCTTCCTTTTTCTTCTTCTCCTGTCACATTCTTCAGGCAGAACACGCACCCTGCCTGTGCTTCAGAAAATACATGCCCTGGTTTGTATTTTGCTTCTCCCACTTCACACCCACTTTCCCTCTGACTCCTGCTAAGCCTGGCTCTCCTCTATGCTGCGAAGAAATTTCTGAGCTGAGTTGTCCAAGCCCAGTTGCTGAAATGTTAAAGGGGGCGGTAAAAAGATACGGAAATCTGTTTTTCAGGACAATAGCCCAGCTTGCACAGCTATTTTATTGTTGAAGGATCAGATTCTGAATGTCAATGGCTGAATTTAAGTTGTTCTTCCTCTTCGCATTTCTTAATTAACTCTTTTCATTTCCTTTGTGGCTTCCCACCCCCAAAAAGAAGAATGTCTGGGCGATGAGAGTCACACTGTCCAACAGAGCTGCGGGCGACTTGGAGATGCTCTGCATCTGTGCTCTTCAGGATGGTAGCCACTGGCCAGGTGTGGCTGTGGGGCACTTGAAATGTGGCTAGTGGGCCTGAAGAACGGACTCGTAATTTATCTCATTTCAAGTAGTTCAACCACATATGGCTAGTGACCATAATAGCAGATAGCACAGAACTAGAGCAAAGGTCTCATACAAGGCAAAATGAGTGTTATAAAATCTGGTGGCCCCCTCCCCACCCCGTTCCACTGAACAATGGTTATGTGATTCTATAATCCTCATTCTAGTACAAGTGTTCCGTGTGCTGAACACTTCACACCCAGCACTTCCCATCTTTACCCAAAGACACGGCGGCTGATGTCTGGTTTTGTAGCATTTGCATGCCTCACCATCTTCTAAAATCTCCTGCAAGAGCTGTACACCGTTCCAGAGGAATAGATCCTTGACGGAGACCCTTGACTTTCTCATACAAAAGTCTTTCTCATTTTTTCTTTTAAAGATTTTTCCCTTAGTGTCAGCTAAGACATGGCCAACCTCCCAGGAATCTTTAGGAGGGAGGTCAGTGAACAGCGGAAAACAGCTCCATAAAAGCCTGTCCTCCCCTGGCTGTAGGAGGTCACAGGAATGAGCAACCTCCCAGTTGGGCTTATTTTCTTTGGGAAGTGTCTGTCATCTTGGCCTCTTTCAGGAGCCCGCCTGCCTGCACCCAGCTGATTGTTGGGAGCTCCTGTGTCTATTAACGGGTGCTGCACCACAAGATAATCCAGGGGAGCTGGGAAGGCCTGGGAAAGCGGGAGGAACCCCTACCTTATGCCCTAACTCTGAGCCATCGCTGTTTGGTGCCCCTGGACCCGCCCAGGGGTCAGGCAAGGGAAGAGGAAGAGAAAAGCAGTGCTCAGGCAGCCAGTGGCCCACAGAAGTGGTTGCTGCAACCCCGCTCTGGTTTGAGGAAGAGTGACCAGCAATGGGACTGCGCGGATGGGAAAAACACCTCCGTACAGCTTTCCAGCAAGTTCTCCTACAGTATCTCACCTCAGTCCTCTAAAGCAAACAGCCTTATTAACATCCTCAATTGTGGGAACAGAAAGCTGAGCCTCTGCAGAGGCCAGAATCCTGTTTGGAGTCACATGCCAGGAACCGATGGGGCAGGGCGACTGTCCCCAAAGTCCAGGGTGGCACAGGGCTAGGGACGAGGTAAGGGTGCCAGGCATAGCATGTCAGAGGGATGAAGAAAGTAGTCACAGGGGGAAAACTCTTAAAAGGACCTAAGACGCATTTGAAGCCTAAGACGCATTTGAAGCCTAAGACGGCACTGAACTTGGCCATACTCAAAGCAAGCGGTACCTCTGGCCCACGCCACCGGCCAGAAGCATGAAACCTGTTACATCAAGCAACACTTTCCAGTTTGTCAAGTTATTCGTCAATGAGGTCAAAAAAGACCCCCCTCGATCTTCACAGCAACGCCGTGACGTAAGAAGCGAAGTCAGAAGCGAAGTCAAGGATATCTTTATATACCCAGTATGGGTGAGAAAGCTGTAGCTCAGAGCCATTCTCAAACTTGCCTCGCGTCAAACCGCCCAGGCGTCAGGCGCGGTCCCCTCAGGGCGCTGGCTCTTTGTCCTGCCAGCCCGTACTTCCATCCCTTTGCTTTCTGCTTCACCTCCCTTCCAGCCACTGCCGCAGGAAGGGGTAGGTGTGTGTCTGATCAGTCCTCCAGGAGACGCTGCCCCTTTTGGGGGAGCGGAGAGAGACCCCAGCGCGCGCACCTACGAGGAGCCTGCACCTCCTTCTTGCCAGGGGCTGCAGCCAGCATGAGCTGGGAGCCTGTGTTGTGTCAGCAAGAAGCCCAGCCTGTGCCAGGCCTGCCCGCCCGTCTGCCGGGACATGTCTCCATTAGTCATCACATTTTCTTCCCTCGGGACTGCTCTGCAGAGCTTCACACAAACAGACCGCGGGGCCAGCAACACCGCCGCCAACCACTGGACCAGGAGCCTCCCGCGAAAGCTGTTGGCACGGTAGAGAAGTCATCCGAGAAGATCCTCACCTTCCAAGACACACCCTCCCAAGGCCTGAGGACCTGGAAGGTGGGCAGCCTGGCCCCTTCCCCAGTCCTGTCGAGGCTGCTTCCTGAGGGAAGAATAAGCCTGAGCAGCTTATTCTCTGGGCCTGCCAGCTGGCGGCATCCCTCAGAAAGGTGGCTCTAGCCTGGGACGTGCTCTCTCAGGTCGAGATGTTCTGGAAGCGAGTCTGAGTTCCCGGGAGCATCCCGGGTACACTCTGTATTGGCTGCCCCAATGCATAGGTGCTTCAGGCCCCTTTTCCCTAGAGCGTCCTGCAGCCACACGGCCCAGGCCCAGCTTTCTTACAGGCTGCTCAGGAGAGGCCTGTAGAGAGGGGAGGGATGGGACTTGGAGGCAGGAAGGCCTACCTCTATCATGCCATCGCTGAGCGACCACAGGCAAGCCAGTCCAGTCTTTTCTCTGCCCCTCACCTCTTCCACCCAGGGAGAACCTAAGAGCTTACCTTACAGCGTCCATTCATTCATCCATTCATTGAGCACCCACCGTATGCCAGGCACCCTGCAAGGAGCTGGGAACCTGCTCGGGAGAAATCTGCCCAGGGAACTGCTCTCAGAGAGCTTCCCTTCTCAAAGGAAGGAAGCCAGTTAGCTGGGGCTGACCCCACCCACAGTCAGTCCTCCATAAATGTTTGTTGACCCTGCGTAATTAACACAGGCCTTTTTGCTCAGGACTGCTGGGAGAAACTGATGAGATGGTGCAGGATTAGCACTTTGTAAACTATAAAGGGATTATACAAACATCGGAGATGATTTGACTGTGGCCGTGACAGGCACAGGACTCTGCCAGGTGGGAGAGGTGCGCCCCGTGTCGGCAGGGAGAGTTCCGAGTCTGCCAGGGAAACAGGGAGAGGGCCCTCGCTGAGGACAAGCCACGAAGGTGATGAGGCCATGCATAGGCCCACACCCACTGAGGAGCCCGGGGCCTGTGGCAAGATTTATGACTCTTCCTGCGGTGGCCTGTGGACAGGCCATTCCCCAGGCTTTGCAGGGGAGTTTGGATCCTCTAGAAAGAAACCATACTTACCAGGTGACTGGAGGATCGTTTGTTCAGCCAGTAATCATCTTTCCAACTTCAGAAAGCAAAATTCTTTACAATTCTTATAAAGCAAAGTAATTTGTTTTCTCCAGGTCCCAGTCTCCCTCTTACCTAAACTTTTGAATCCATCTCAGGATGCCCTGAGACTTGGCTGTCATTCCTGTGTACTCAAAGTCCCTGTCAGCTCCCCTTCCACTGCCCTGAGGCCAAAAAGTAAAAAGTTCTTCAACATTTCTGGAGCTCCACTTTTGCAAAAGCTCTGAAATTGTGCTAACCTCCCCCACGGGGCTCCCCATCTCAGGGATTTGCTTGCAAGCTGCTTTTTCCTCCATTTCAGTGAGTCACCTGCTTGAGAACCTAAGTACTTACCCATTTTTTCTGCCTCTGGCAAATATTAGTAACAACCTTGGATGGATGGATAGATGGATGGATGGATGGGTGGATGGATGGATGGATTGACAGACTGACTGAGTTTTGGCCATAGCCACCTTCTTGTTCTACAGACACATTCATTTCCAATAATGAGATCATCACTCTGAAAATACTAATCAGCACTAAAAGGTCAACAAAGTGAATGAGTGCGCAAGGCTGACTAAGAAAGTGCATTGTTAAATACACACTTGTACATGCATGCGCGTGCGCGCGCACACACACACACACACACTTAGACCTACATGATAGTCCTCTTTCTAATAAAGCTATTTGAAGAACAGCTAAGATTTGGGTTTGCTCTTATAAATCAGAGCCCAGTAACTCTGGAGCCGGCTCTCCATTCTTTCATGGGCCCTAGCTGAGTGAGACCTTTTCCCTCTCTGGCCTAGGAGTCTTGAGGTCAAATCTCTCAGCTCACTCAGATGTGCGTGGTCCCTAGTGCCTGGACTACACTCAACAGAGGCTTCCTGAGTGTCTGTTAAAATCGGCTAAATCATTTGGGATTGAATGGACAGCATCCATAAAGCACGCTGGAAACCTCTCCTAGCTGTGCAAGGCACAAGCCCCAGCAGCAGCAACCATTCATTTTTTTTCTTTGAGAGAGAGAGAGTGTGTGCATGTGCGTGAGTAGGGGACAGGGAGGGAGGGGCAGAGGGAGAGAATCTGAAGCAGGCTTCATGCTTAGAGGGGAGCCCAACATGGGGCTCGATCTCACGACCCTGAGATCATGACCTGAGCTAAAATCAAGAGTCAGACGTTTAATCGACTGAGCCACCCAGGCGCCCTACAACCATTCATTTAATAATCGTCACAGAGGCTCTTGTGTCCACAGCAGTGAGCCAGGACTGGACATACAAGAGGTTTCTTATCCTCGAGCACTTGCATTGCAAGGGTCTCACCTACTCCCACCTGCTCTCTCCCTATCATCAGCTGTCCTCCCTCAAAAGAATTGAAAAGCAGAGATTTTCTGCTCAAACCACCCTACAGAAGCCCCATTTGCCCCTCACCCTCCACCAGATCAGCACGGCTCTCCTTGAGGTCTCCCAGAAAGCATTCATGGGGCCATGGTTCTCAAGGCTGGCCATACTTCAGAATTCCTATAGAGCTGGGTCTCACCGTGGAAAATTCTGATTAAATAGGTCAGGGCCAGGGCCAGGCATGGGCCCCAGAATTTCTGTTTTCAGCTTTACCCTCCATTCGAATCAGCTGTGTGTTCATGTCATGTCTATGTGTGTTTGTGCACAGGGAGGATGGGGGATTTGCCAGGGCTCCAAAGGTAGAATCCCCACCTCCTTCCTGGCACTGACTGAAATGGAAACATTCAGAAAGTGGCAGGCAGTTTGGTGGGATGGAAAGAACCCTGGGCTGAAAGTGAAGAGGTCAGGTTTCAAAGTCCAACTCCTCCTTCACTAGTTATGTGCCCCTGGATGTATCACTCCACCTCCTAGGCCCCAGTTTCTTCGGGTCCAGGCCCAGGGCATTTATAGGAAGAGATCTAAGACTGGTCTCTGATACAACAGACAGGAAAAGAAAAGAGAATTGCTAACTGCCCCATGATCTGTTTTAAGGCCACCAAGAGAGAAATTTGGATACCATTCTCCAAAGAACAAAAAAGGGGAAAGGCCTTCTAACCCAGGAAAACAAGAAAAGGAGCTAACTTCTAGAATCTTCCACAGTCCTAGAGACTCAGTCACTCTCAGACCCCAACAGACAGTGTTGTAAGGCTGCAACACTTAGGAGCACCTTTCTTTGCTCTGAAATGGTACTACATCTTGGCCTCACCAGGATCCCTGTGGCATGCTGAAGTCACAAGAAATATTGGGTTGTGCTGCTGGCCTTTTCTCCATTGTTTTGAACATCAAATCCTCCTCGGTTTTAGAATGAGCCTCACAAGTCAGAATTGAGAACTACTGAAATGGAAACACTTTTTCTGTTTTTGTTTTGTAGGGCCTGCATCTAGCAGATGACAGTCACCATCTAAGATCAGGGGCGGCTCCTCCAGGCTGATAAGGAGATGAGTGATGGTTTTCTGGGGAAGTCACAGACCGACAGGGTTTTCCTATCAGCTTTGGAGTCAGCCCTGTCAATCCCTGGCTCAGCCTCCAGAGCTATAATTGGGAGCAGATGGCTTTGCTCACTGACAGGCTGAATAGAAGCAGGACATGCCCATTGCTCTTGTCCTTCATCAATTTGCTCTCAGACTGAGAATAGGAGCTTGACAGGGAGGCTCAAAGCAGAAAGAAGCCCAGGGGTGGTCAATTCCCAGAGAAGCCTCAGCCTCACCAGGATGACATGGAAGATCTCCAAAGGCTCAAACTGGGGAGCAAGGGTCCCAAGGGCAAAGCTAACTGGCGTGGAGGCCCTGCTCCTCAAACTAGCTGAGGTCTTTGGGACAGAAGTGCTCACACGGCCTGCAGCCATCTCATACAACATCATCTCAAATACACGTTCGCTCTGGTGAACATGGCCAATGGCAACACTGACACCCCGGAGAGGGACAGCAGTAAGGCAGCAGCCCCTGATTAGCTGAGATCTACTCTGCACGTTCATTAAGGTTCTTGGTTCCCCAGCCCCGCAGTGGTCAGGAAAGGCCTTTGCAGAGCACGTGAAATGGGAGGATCTCCCAGGCATCTAGAGGCAGCCAGCCATTAACAATGGGGGCCAGGAGGAAGGAATTTGGCCTCTCTTGCCCATTGTGCACTTGTCATTGTTAAAGATTTGGCTGTGCCTCCAGGAAAGATAGCCACCCATTGGCCCTGTGGATGGCTCTACTGTGGCCCAGAGGGAATGGAACTTGGCTTGGGAAAGAACAGAGGTATGCGCCTAAGCCAATTTGCGAATTGTCCCCATTAGGGTCTCCTATTAGGACCACTTGAGCTCTCCCTAAGTGGGGGAAGCCTGGGTAAGGAAGGTGGAGGGTGGCCCCTCTGCAACACCCTTCTTGCTTCATAAGCCTGTCTTGCTCAGAAACCTTCTATGGCTCCCCACAGAAGGTATTGTGGATTAAAGCCTCTCAAATCTAGCCCCACTTGACAATCCCAACATGTCTGCCACCACTTGGCATGGACATGATCTCAACTAACATGTTTCCTCACTCCTGCTCATTTCTCAGTCCAGACTCAAGTCCACATGCTTCCCACCCCCTGGCCCTCACCTCAATCACTGCACATGGGAACATTGCTCCCTTGGTCCCCATGCCCATCCAAACCAACCCATTCTCCAAGCCACAGCTAAAGACCCATTTCTTCCAAGAAGTGTTCCCTAGCTACTCTGGCTAACACTGGTCTATCTCCACTCTGAAATGCTCTACTTCTTGCTGTTTGATATCCTTGCTGGAGGAACTTGAAGTCCTGATGTAGCTGGTGATTAGTTTTGTAACTTCCCCTAGACTGTAAGCTCTGAAGTGGAGAAACCCTTTGAATTTCTCAAAATATAGTTCTTGTGAATGAATGGACTCCATACTGCAGTGCCAACAGTCCTAGGTTACTGTGTACCTCTCGGCAGCTTTTCCATTTGAAATTGCTGCACTGAGTAGAAGGTCTTTGAGGCTGGCGTGGTGAGAAGATCTCTTGTTTTGACTGCAGATAGCACCTTCAGTCTTGCCCCAGTTCTTTGACAGAGAACTGCCCAGCTTGCTTCTGGATCTATAGCTAATCAGTGTCACTGCACCACTCTAGAAAAGTGCCATTCACATAGACTACAATGTAGCTTAGCCCCTTAGAGTTGCTCAGTGCACAACCTGCACAACCACATTTGGCAGTACTGTCCAACTTCCTGCCACCATGGTGGCCAGAAGTCCGTCTTTTTAGAGCTGTATATTTATGGCCACTAGGAAGATAAAAGAGATCACACAGAAGATAAGCTGAGCTTGGAGTGTAGTTGAACATTCAGCCTGTGGCCTGAGAAAGGGCCAGCTTCTGCTCCTCCGTACTCTGTAATTCATGTACCCAGAGTTGCGCTAAACCACCACCTAGAGTTCGGTCATGTGCTTCACTCCCTTGCTCATGTTGAAGAAACTCTGGGCTAGGCTTTAGGCCAAACTAAGGGCCTGGGGCCATCTGGGATGAACCAGAGTGCTGCTGCCTGGGATTCTGACAATTGTCACCATCTATTTGAAACTTTTCCCAAAAATCTTTGGAACTTCTGAATTCCAAGTGAGTTTCCAACTTCAGAGCCCCTCTTTTTTCTCTGCCTTAGAGAGCACCCTAACCTCATTGGTGCCCACACAGTTGTGGGAAGCCCATTGCTGAGGGCCTGAGCCTTTAGTCATTCTATTAAGAGTTTCCAGGCAGTGCGTAACCGAGGGCAATTTTGCAGCAAGCAGGAAATTATCAGTAGAAGTGGAAGTGACAGGGTGTTTAGCAAACATTAAACCAAGAAAGCTTAAAAGGTCTTGGAGCATCGTTAAATAAACATTTAGGATAACTGAGAGGGCAGAATATGAAATGGAAAGGAAAGTATAAACACTTTCTGTGGGTGGGGGAGGCTTTCTCTTTCTTCCATCTTCTTCTGATCAGAAGGCTAGGAGAGTGCTAGGAGTGGTTTGAACGAAGCATCTAAAACTCAAAGCAGAATTAACCTTTGCAAGATGGAGTACCAATCAGCAAACACACTGAGTAAAGAAATTTCTTCTCTTAGTTTGTCTCAACAGTCAGGTTTGACTCAGATATTCACTCCCTAAGATACCAGGCAGCAGATCCAAGATGGTCCCAGGAGCACACCTGGTTGGGGACCTCATCAGATACCTTATTTAAGCTTCAAACCAACTCCATACCTGTGTGTATTCTTACAGAAGGGGAAACAGGTGGGGGAGAGAGATTCAGGTCACAAAGTAAGTGGCAGAGCTGGAGTTGGGAACCCCAATCCCATGTATTCCAGAGCTACTCTCACGCCCCACGTTCCCATGAAGTACAACGAGAGACACATGCTGAGCTCCTCTAAGGGCTACCTCAAAGGAGAATGAAGACTGGGAGAGAAAGGGGGCATTGGGAGGCCAAGCCCCAAGTGACAGGGGTGACCACTAGAGTGACAAGGATAAAGATCAGGAATCTCAACAGCTTCAGGAAACAAGCATCAACTGGTGTTTTTTTGCTTCTCTGTGTGTTCTTAGTGGCTAAATTGCAGGGGGGTCATTTCTCACATGGCTTCAATCAATCCAGGGAAAGGGCAGTGGAAAGCAAGCTTGAGTCAGAGGAAGGGCAGCCAGCCTACCAGCTGCAGGAGTGAGTTTTAGCAATGTCACTATTAACAGAGAATTTGGAAGCCTTTCATCGTTTTCTGCCATGAGGCTCAAGTTGGCCAATAATCTCAGTGCTTCATGTATTCCTGATTTTGTACAGACGTGGAAGACATAAAGCATAAGGTTAGTGAGTGTGACTGCTTTGGGCAAACCCTCCCAAACACACACACACACACACACACACGCACACTACCCCCTCCCCAAACAACCAGGAAGGCTGAATACCAGAGACTACCATGACCCCAACTCCCCACAAGGGACCCACTTCCCCGCAAGGGCTTTCAGCTGCACCTTCCAGCTCTAGTACCTAGAATACCTAAGCACTGAACATAGCAAAGCAAGGCAAGTAGATAAATGATAATTCAGTGAGGGCAAGTAAAACAACAGCTCAGCCGGAGGCATCTACCAGTGTCTTTCCCAGAGCCTCAGTGAAGCCTATGCCATTGCCTATGTTTAGGGACTCATTCCATGTCCCCATTGTCTATGTTTAGGGACTCATTCCATGTCCCCACTGCCTATGTTTAGGGACTCATTCCATATCCCCACTGCCCATGTTTAGGGACTCATTCCATGTCCCCATTGCCTATGTTTAGGGACTCATTCCATGTCCCCATTGCCTTTGTTTAGGGACTCATTCCATGTCCCCATTGCCTATGTTTAGGGACTCATTCCATGTCCCCATTGCCTATGTTTAGGGACTCACTCATTCCATATCCCCATTGCCTATGTTTAGGGACTCATTCCATGTCCCCATTGCCTTTGTTTAGGGACTCATTCCATGTCCCCATTGCCTATGTTTAGGGACTCATTCCATATCCCCACTGCCTATGTTTAGGGACTCATTCCATGTCCCCACTGCCTATGTTTAGGGACTCATTCCATATCCCCACTGCCTATGTTTAGGGACTCATTCCATATCCCCACTGCCTATGTTTAGGGACTCATTCCATGTCCCCACTGCCTATGTTTAGGGACTCATTCCATATCCCCACTGCCTATGTTTAGGGACTCATTCCATGTCCCCACTGCCTATGTTTAGGGACTCATTCCATGTCCCCACTGCCTATGTTTAGGGACTCATTCCATGTCCCCATTGCCTATGTTTAGGGACTCATTCCATGTCCCCTTTGCCTATGTTTAGGGACTCATTCCATGTCCCCATTGTCTATGTTTAGGGACTCACTCATTCCATATCCCCATTGCCTATGTTTAGGGACTCATTCCATATCCCCACTGCCTATGTTTAGGGACTCATTCCATATCCCCATTGCCTATGTTTAGGGACTCATTCCATATCCCCATTGCCTATGTTTAGGGACTCATTCCATGTCCCCATTGCCTATGTTTAGGGACTCATTCCATGTCCCCATTGCCTATGTTTAGGGACTCATTCCATGTCCCCATTGCCTATGTTTAGGGACTCATTTCATATCCCCACTGCCTATGTTTAGGGACTCATTCCATGTCCCCATTGCCTATGTTTAGGGACTCATTCCATGTCCCCATTGCCTATGTTTAGGGACTCATTCCATGTCCCCTTTGCCTATGTTTAGGAACTCATTCCATGTCCCCTTTGCCTATGTTTAGGGACTCATTCCATATCCCCAGCACCTTTACCACCACCTCCAACCCCAAGTTGCCCCAGCGCTCCCCATTAAACAACTGGGAAGACAAAGCTGCCAGTGCCCAAACTGCCCCTCCATCTGACTTGCACAATCAGCAGGCATGTTGGTCTTTGCTACCTCTCAACCATGTCTCCCTGCTGCCTGGTTTCTTCAGCATCCCCAGCTCTGGGTCACCTCGTGGAGAATCTGTTCCCTCCTCTCTCTTCTGACTTCCTCAGTTGCCATCTTCCCTCGAGGCCCTGCTCCACCTTCCACTTCATGAAGACTCCCTTGCCCACTGCAAGCCACAGAACCACCTCCTTCCCAGAAGCCCTCTAGCCTTCTCAAGCCTGAAGCTTGTCTGCCTCCCTCATGCTGAGGAAATGAGTCCTGCCTCTTCACTGAGATCCTAAATCCTTGGAATCAGAGACTGCAGCTGCTTTGTCTCTGCCACTTGGCACACACAAGGGGTTGTTAGTTGGCCAGGGACAGAGCATCTGTCCTTTCTGTGATAGTCAGGCCAGCAGCAATCCCAGCAACTGGGGTGGCAGCCTGGCTCCTGCTGGATGAGCCCTTCCCGGACCTGCGTGAATATACCCGAGGGACCCTGTGAGCTACAGCAAAAACTCCCCACCCGTCCAGGGCAGATACAAGCTTCAACTTCTACCTCAGAGATCAAACTTTGACCTAATTTCTGTTGTGCTGAAGTAAGTCCCAGCGACACCGAGAAAGGAGAAAGAATTTTAAAAATAGCCTTCACTGTGACATACTGAATCGGTTATGAACTTCCACAAACAAGGTCCAATGCTCTCCAGATTAAAGCTATTTTTATAGTATAGTACAATGACCCAAAAGAACATGTACCATTTGGGTGATTCTAACTGCAGGCAGGGCCTATCCAAAGCCTCAGACGTGTGCATTTGCTTACATGGGCTGGGATTTTTAACTCTCTTCTCGTTTTAAAAGAATGACACATTTTATGTGTGAGGCACTCTCCATATGGATGTTTTTCAAAATACTGTATTAGTGCCCATGTTGGGAACTGAGTTCCCGAAAGCGTCCGGGAGAAGGACAGGTGGGAGAACAGCACCTTTAGCAGGGAGGCCCAGCATGTGTAAGCGGGAAGCTGCTGGCTCCCAGCTGGGGCCTGCAGGAGAGAGCCCAGGCTTTGCAACAAGAAGCAATCTTCCTTGTTTTATTCCTGCCACTTAGATCTGCGCACGCTTGGGCAAGTTACTGATTCTCTCGGAGCACTTACTTCCATATCTGTCAAAAGCACTCATGTGACTTTCCCAGGGCTGCCATTACAAAATACCACAAACTGGAAGGCTTAAAACAACAGAAATGTGTTTTCTCATAGTTCTGAAGGCCGGATGTCCAAAATCAAGGTGTCCACAGGGCCATGTTCCCTCTGTAGTCTCCAAGGAAAAATCCTTCCCTGCCTCTTCCAGCTTCTGGTAACCACTGTTGGCAATCCTTGGTGCTCTTTAGCCTATAGCTGCACCACCGCACTCTCTGCCTCCATCGGCACAAGGTCTTCTCCCTGTGTCTGGGTCTTGGTGCCTCTGTATCTGAATCAGCCTCTCCTTTCTCATATAAAGACATCAGCCATTGGACCTAGGTCCCACCCTAATCCTATATGACACCATCTTAATTTGATTACATCTACAAAAACCCAATTTCCAAATAAGGTCACATTCATAAGTATCAGGGGTAAGGACATGAACATATCTTTGTGAGGACACAAGCCAACCCACTCTAAGGGAATAATAATGTATGCCTCCCTGAATCATTCGGGGGAAAAAGCAAAATCACAGAGTGCAATGATTGGCCCATATGTGCACAATAATCAAGGACCCATTGAGTCATGATAAACTTGGCCTTTGCAAGGATGGGTCCTAACAAGCCCAGGAAGGTGGGATTAGCCCCACAGCTGGAGCCCCAGGAAGTGGTGTGCAAGGAGGAACATGGACCTCTGGTTTAGAGCAGGTATCCCCCAGCAACTAGAATTATAGACAACAGGGCCTGACTCCCAGGGCAGAGGTTTACCACGTATTTAGGTCCTCAGCATATGAGTTAGACCACACACTGGGGAATTAAAGCAACAACCTAGTCATACACACTGGCCAAGCACAGCAGCATGGGAGACAAGAAACCTACAGAGCACAGAAGTCCCCTGGCTTAAGGATAGAAAGACCACTGCTAGAAGGGACAAAGGGGGAGTCATGAGATGTGCCTGCTGTAGTCAAGACTTACCCTGGAGTGAAGTGGGCCTGTTGTTTGGGGAAAGTCCAGAAATGAGAGGGGACTCCACAGACACATCTATCACAGACCCATATCATTTCTCTCTTTGAAGTGGTGAGCTACTATTGATGCCAGCCAGCTCAGGGAATCCTGCTTCACCCTCTTCGTCTCCCTCCATGTTCCTCTTGTAAATTCTACCCACTGTTCAAGGACCTGCTTCAGCATCCCACTCCCCTAGAAACCTTCCCCATCCACTCCAATATCCTTAGTCACTTTACACTTTCCCCCACTTTCCCCACACCATCTACTCCTACAGAACCATTTACTGTGGTTCCACAAGTTAATCCCTCCCCAAATGGACCATGAGGTCCTTGAGAGCAGAGATCATACCTTATTCTCAGTATTTCCATGAGCTCAAGCGTGATACTCAGGATTGTAAGTACTCAATAAACACTTGCTTTTCATTTCTTATTTTTTACCCTTCCTTCTTTAAAGAATTTTATAGTTTTCAATAAAGGATAAAAAATGCATTTCCAGGGGATGAAAAAGTGGCACAAGGCACTTGTATTAGCCTTTGCTGTGTTTCAGAAATGGATTCTTTAAATATTATAATAGGTTCCAATAACTAAGTGTATCATACAATTCTGTGATTTGGTTGGAAGCCTCCTATCTGACTGCGGTAAAGTCCTCTTCACCCCCAACTACAAATACTTACTGAACATTTACTATGTGCTAGAAACTATATTAATTATAGGAGATACCAAGCAGAAGAGGTTCTTGCCTTTAGAAAAACAGAGTGCATATTGGATTTGTTATAAAACAACATTATCCAGCTGAAATCATTCTGCACCCTGCTAACCTATGAAAAAGAGCTGAGTCCATCTTCTTGAAAAATAAATTAACCAATTTTTCAACTTCTCTGAATTCAAAAAGGGACACAGTGATTACATATGTAAATACTGCCATCCTCCTCCAAGATCTGGAATTTGGAGGCCATTTTATTTTAGTGTCTGATTTGGGAGATTGATTAGTTGTTTTGTACGCTCTCAATGCAAAAGAATATCCCTTTCCTGCACACCTGTGGTGCAAATACATCATCAGCATTTCCATTGTAGAAAATGACTATTTCATGGAAAAGAGCCAAGACATTTCTTGAGGAGAAACCACTATAACAAGACCAACAGTGCAGGATTCCTCTGGTCATCTGATTGAATATGGACACAGTTTTGTTGTACAGAGTCCAGATGGACCTATAAATTATAAGCATCCAGATAATCATCTCCTGAATTAATGTCAACATAAGATTTAGTCTATTTTTTAAGGTCTTCAACTAATACTTGTATATCATTATAACTGCATAAGCCCATTCACCTGGCAAAATTTATTATTATTAGAATAATTATCTCCAGGCATTATGTTGAGTGTCAAGAATAGAATAATAGCTCATAACTAGAGGAGTGGATATCAAAATTCCACAAAGCACTCTACACCTTCTAAATTTGTGTCTGAAAATATGATAACCCCCCTCCTAAATATGCATATTTTCAAAGAGCTTCTCAGGAGACCCAACCACTCAAGGGGCTTCTGGGTTTCTGTCAAAGCATGATTGGTTTCCAAGTAGCTGAAGTGAAAAGTAATTAACATGATTGGTTCCCAGTTCTGCACATTTCTGTCCACATTGCCAAGGAGATAATTAAAAGCAGCATCACGACGCTTAGCCCTTAACAGGAAGATTCTCTGAAGGTAAAAATGATCCTGAATCTTTGACTCAGGACTCTCATGCCACCTTGCTTCTTTCAGAGATGATTTAGATAAGTTAAATCTCTGGCTTAAACTGGCTTCAGTTTCTGTGAGAATTTAATGAGGAAATTTTTATGTATGAAAGCGCCTTTCAAAGTTGAAACAAATATCATGGATTTTTGTGTGGGCACCCAGAATCCGAGACAAAGTCCTACAAAGACCTTAGGATGGAAAGACATAAAGGAGAGCAGGCCTGTGACCATCCTTAGACCCTAAACCCAGAGCTCCCACTCAGACTGGGGTAAGATCCTACATGACCGCATCAGCACAGGGCAGAGCAGGATGCTTTCATTCTGAGACTTGTTCCTTGTCTGTCAAGGTGTCCACATTTAAAAGAATAGTGGGGTCTCGGGATGAGCACTTCCCAAGCTTGGTGACTATGGTGGATTTGTGTGGTGTCAACTTTGCAAAACTGGAAGGAACACAGGAGTGGCATTCCTTTGACACTTCAGGAGGTCAGGGCAGCATACCAGCTGCTGCCTGTCACAGCTTATGCACCTCATCACTTGCCAGCAGCTCACCTCATTGACATGGAGAAGAAGCCATGCCTTCAGCAACTCCAGATCCTGCCAGATCTCCCTCTTCAACAACTTCAACTCATGGGCTGGGTGTGTTCCAGACCTGTGACAAAGGACACCAGTTTCTCCTGCAAAACACCCACCATCAACATTACAGACATAGATGGTGAGAGACCAAGGTGGGTTCTAGACCATCCTCACGGGTTCTGGACCATTTATGTAGGTTTCAGTTTGTCCTTACTTCCCCCACTTCATGACCATCTTTCCAGACTGACTGCCTCACTGGCTTCAGGATCTAGTACCAGCTTCAGAAGCAACAGACTCTCATGGAGCATCCACAATAGCCTAAGGTCAATTCCCATAATAAATCCTTACTGTGTATAGGGTCTAATGGTTCTGCTTCTCCAACTGAACCCTGTCTGATATAGAATTTGATACTAGAAGTTTCCAGAGGAATAGACCTTAAGAATGGGTTCTCTGAATTGGATCTGGCTTTTCTGGAATTAGCTTTCTGATCTGACTATATTTAAAGGCATTAATGACCCTGTTTCCAGTGGTAAAAGGGGCACAGATAGTCTATGGTATTCAGTGGCAAAATAATTACCTAAATTATCACCTTCAGACACTTGTCACCAAGTGCTTATAAGAGACAAGACTTTTGATAACCAAATATTTGTTGTCACTGAAAATTTTAGTGAAAATAAAAAACATAGTGGAACTGGTTAACCGTTTCTACATGCACTGGAGAAGTTGGGGGAAGAAAATAATGAGATCAGGGCTTTAAATTGCCCAGCATACGAGGGACTCAACATTTTCTATTATGACCCTAGATAAACTATCTCCTGCAGCCACCAGGTTGAGATTCCTAAAAAATAAAACTAACAAAGTCTAGTTCTGCAGGGTAGCTAAATTGTAGTACAAATTGAATTATCAACCCCACAAGTTTCTTATGTTACAGCATTAATTATGAAGGAGTGGGACCCTAAAAATTGGGACAGAGACATATGGATAGATTCCAGCTCCTCAATTCTGCTAAACCTCTTTTCTAGCACTTCTACCCATAAATAAGGAGGTTAGCCACCTTGGCCAAAGAAACTACAGTGACTCCCCCTGAGGTAGGTGCTTTGCAAGGGATTGGAGTTCTTTGGATAGGAGAGGAGTCCAAGGGATGGGAATCCCTCCAGCCCTGTTTTTCCCATTTCCCCGTGTTTCTAAATTTTTAGCCAGACTCAAGTCCCTAGGTACCAGAGGATGAGGTACAGAGTATGATACACCAAAAGAATTGCACGATTTTGCCAATTTATGTTGATGAGAACTTGGGAAACATGTGGAATGGCTCCTAATGGTGTGGGATCAGACTGTAAGGAAAATAACAGTGGATCAAGCCCAATTTATTGATATGGGCCATCAGCAGAGATTTCAGATTCAAGTGTTAGCTTAGGGGGCTGATAGTGGCTTCTCACATTCTGCTTGGCTGGTTAACAGAAGTCTGGACCAAAAGGTGACTCACACTAAATATGGCTGAAATGTCAAAATTTCCCTGGTATATTGTAAAGGAAGATAACTGGCACAATTATTGTAATGGACAGGAGAGATCATTGATGTCTCTAGAACCGATATAGATGGGCAGCTGACTGAAGTCTTCCTTGATCCATTTAAACTAAAAAGCTCTGGGTTTGACTTTTTCACAAAAGTCAGTCATGGCCACTAGATTCATTACCCTGTGAAAGCCAATCCTGCAGATCCTTGAATGAAGGGAAGGCCAGATCTTCTTAAGGAAGAACCCTGCTATGCAACCAAAATGTTGCACTGTAATTTTTCCTCCTAGTCTCCTCTAAAAGCACTGCAGCCATTTGCCAGGATGATTGTACTTTGGGGAAAAGGAGATAATCAGAATTTGGGGAGAATACTAGACAGTGACTGAACTGACATGAATTCCTAGACACCCAAACACCACAATGGTACACTAGTTGGTGTAAAGGGTTATGGTGATCAGAAAATCAAAGGAGTCTTAGCTCAGTTTCACCTCACAGTGTGCCCAGTGGATCCCCAAACACCAAGCCCACTATGTAGCTATTTCCCGAGTCTGGGAACACATAATTGGAATACACACACTCTACAACCTGCAGAATTCCACCCTGACCCATGGAATCAGGGCTATTACATCAGGGAAAGCCAAGTAGAAGTCCCCACAACTGCCTCTATCTACTAAAATGTTAAACCAAAGGCAATACCAATTTCTAGAAGGACTGAAGAGATTAATAATACAACCAAGACTTTGAAAAGTGTAAGAGTGGTAATTTCCACCACATCCTCTTTCAGCTCACCTGTTTAAGCTGCACATAAGAAAGATGGACCTTTAGAAATGAAAACAGATTACCATAAACTTAATCAGATGGTGACTCCAATTACAGCTGATGTTCCTGTTGGGTTTTAGTTGATGGGGAAAATCAATATGTCCCATAGAATCTGTATGTAGTTGTTGACCCAGCAAATGCTTTTTTCTATATACTTATATTAGTTTCCTAGGGCTGCCATAACAGAATACACAAACTTAGTGGCTTAAAACAACAGAAATTTGTTCTTTCACAGTTCTGGAAGCTAGCTGACCAAAATCAAGATGCTCCCTCTGAAGCCTCTCAGGGAGGATCCTTTGTTTCCTCTCCTCTCCCAGCTTCTGGTCTTTCCAGGCACTCCTTGGCTTATGGTAGCATAACGCCAATCTCTACCTCCATCATCACATTGCTATCTTCCTTCTGTGTCTGTGTTTTTGTGTGTGTCTGAATCCAAATTTCCCTTTTCTTGTAAAGACACTAGTCATGTTGGGTCAGAGCCCATACTAACAACCTCATCTTAATTTAATGACATCTAGAAAGACTCTCTGCCTAAATTAAGTCACATTCACAAGGACTGGTGGTTATTCAACATATCTTTTTTAGGGGACACAATTCAATGCATAAAAGGTGCTTTTAGGAGTCCCATGCCTTATGATTAAATGGCTGAAATTAATGTTAATGGAATTATAAGAGAATAAATTAATGGAAAACTACAAACAGTACTGCTAATGGCCCAGATTTTTGAGGAATGAAAGGTTGGGTCACCCCATGAGATAGGGAACTCTGACTAGCCAACATGCTTGCTAAGAACAAAAGGAATAAATATGCACTGAGAAAAGCAAGAAGATATAAATCATGGCTGCAACCATGTACACAATTACAGAATAAGAATTATAATAGTTATGTATATTGTTCTTTTGTTAAGAATATATTTGTCTCTATATTGGCCAATTCTTTTCCTTCCCACCATCTTCCAATTCCCTAACATCTAAGTTGTGTTAATAGTAGTTAACTTCATATCTCAGTATTTAAGTCAAAGGATATTAATAGGGGGATGTAACTCAGCTAGAAGTGGAATAAAACTCATCCACAGGTGAACAAAAGAACTTACTCTTTTAGGGAAAGTGTTAGTCTGTTTTCAGTTGTATGAAGGATAGTTGCATTATATTAAGTGGAAAGCATAATTTTGATATTGTCTTTGTTAGGAAATTAAATATGTTAAAAGTAATACATGTGGATAAGAAGCTTACAAGGGTGGATTGTGGTAAACCATATCAAGTCAATTCAGCTAAATGATCTATGTTTCCCAGAAGTTCTGGGTTAGCATTGGCCGCAAGACACATTTTGTGCAAGATCTGAAAGGCAAAAGTGAAGCTGAAGCCAATATTCTTTTTATGCTCCAAAAGTTGGTGCAGGTTACCAGGCACTGTTGCAGCTCACACACGCTGTCATTCATTTGCTGGCTCACCTTCATAGTGCAGTAACTCCAGCCACTGTCGGATCTCTCCCTTCAGCTTATCGATTCCTGGGCCAGAGGTGTTTAGCTCTGCGACAGCACATGCCAGCTTCCCCTGCCCATCACCACCCATTACCAAAGTTGGAGGCTTAGAGGTGACAGAAGGTGGTCAGTGAGGGTTGTTGTCCATTCTCATGGCTTCTGCATCATCTGTGTCAGTTACAGTTTCTTGCTTCTCCCATTTCAGGCACGTCTTTTCTTCCCAATTGCCTGCCTGCTGACTTCATGCTCCAGCACCAGGCAAAGAAGAAACAATTTCTCATAAGTCTTTTAGCCAACTCCCACAATTGTGGGGAGTCAACTTCCCATAATAAATTCTTTATTATATATCCTAGTGGTTCTGCTTCTCTGACTAAACCCTGGCTGATACCATGCTGCCCTACACCTTAGAAGGCACTGAAATGCTGTATTAGCCATTGGTCCAGCTGGAAGCTGTCGACTGTGTCAAACATGCAAGACATCAGAGGCTGTTGAGTGCCTAGTGTTGAGATGGTTATGGTTCACAACACTATAGGACCCACTTATTAATGTTTTCCCCTGTGGATATCTCCTTTTAATTATGTTATCTGTCCCAAAATTATGCCTATTAAATACCAAATAAATTCCTTTCTATATTTTATGACTGAAAAATAATCAAAGCAGCTCATCAGCCTGAAAAAAAACAACATTCCTACCCTGCACGGATATCACTCCAGCCAAAGGCAAAGAAACTTGACATGTTAATCAGCTCTCCAAAAGAAGGAACATTGTCACATCTTTAAGTTTCCCTCAGAAATGTCTGTGGGAAGAGAGGAAGTGAAGATAGGTGGACCATGAAAACTTCCTCAGAGATCCTCATCAGCAGAGCCAAGGTGCAAGGAAAAGGGGAAAGAATGGGTGAAAGTGGAGATGAAGGTGGGTAGCAGATGAACTTGCCTCCGTGGGGAGAATGGGACATTTCTGTAATATTCTGCCTGAGTCTGTACCGAAAAAAAAGGCTGCCCTTTCTGAAATCTCATGAAAATAGAACAACCCCACATAGGTCAACAGAGAAGAAGGCCTAGAGGGCTTTCAGTAAAGTCCTATCAACCCCAATTCAGCTGATTATGTCAGCAAAGCTTGGGTAATATTACAGAAAACCCAAAGAAGACAGTCACCCCAGGGTTGCTGCCAGGACTCGACAATGGGAAGTGAACAAAAAAGAGTTTATCCCATAAGTTACCTCCTAACGACAATAACAGAGATGACAATAAGCACTGAATGCAAGTGAGAAAACCTATGCTCCTGAGTCAGTGGCATCACCATTCTTGGCTTATGTTGCATCTTTAAATAAAGAAGGATACTGAACCATAGGGCATCCTTGGCAGGGATGCTCAATCTCCACTGAAGCCCAGTGTAGACCTGCTGTTGGAAAGCAGCTACCTAGCCAGGGACAACATTTTCCAGACCCTTCCCTCTGTGATGAGTTCTCACCAATGAAATGATGAATGGAACTAATTGGATCACTTTGAGACTAAAATGAATGAGAAACAGATGTGCCTTTTCCATGCTCTCTTCTCCTCTATCCTGGCAGGAAGTTGGCACCCAGGGCAACCTTGGAAATCACATGTCCAAAGACTCTAACAGCCCATATCCCTGAATGCCCATCGAGAGCAGAGCCTAGTCCCCACTAAACTTTCAAGGAAATTTGTTTGCCATTTGCTGATTTTTTTTTGAAGTTAATTTCTATCTTCTTTCACGGATAAATGAAGAAAAGTATTGCACCTTTTGAAATACACCGAATGGATTGAGTACGTAATTAAAAAACGTTTTTTTTCCCTGTCAGTCATTGTCTTATATGCTTAGCATAGATGTCCAGCTTAATAGTGTATGATACGGTGTTCCTAGAACACAGCTAAAGACCTGGTAAATCGGGGAAATGTGAGGGGTGGCACTAGGAAACAGATGTCTATGGAATGATGCACATCCTCTTTCAAGTTGGGAGTATGGAGACCTGCTTCATGAAGAAGCTGGGGGTGTGGGTGAGGGTGGGGAGAACATTTAACAACATGGGGACCAGTCAGGGGAATCCCCTTATTTCTGTTTTGCATATGAGGAACCCTAGAGTAGCTAGTTAAGGCTCTCTAGTTTAATAAAAAAAATCATGGAGTCTTATGAAGACTCTTCATAAGTGTTAATAGGGATTTTATCCACTTATTTTGGTTGCAGTTTCCAATTTTTAAAAATGTTTAGGTAATCTCCACCTTCCCCAAATCCTAATTCTTATAGATTCATTAGTGTTGTCTCATGTCTCATGTCTCAATTCTTTGTATATGCATTCTTTTCAGATGTATTGAACAAAAAACCCTTCACAAAAAAAAAAAAAAAGAGAGAATGAGAAGTAACCTTTTCTTATGTTCAAGTAGTGAGATGATAAGGTTTCTCTGTTAAGACAGCTAGAACGAACTGATACAGCCTCTAAGCTGTAAGTTTATGATCAACTAACAGTTTACAAATACTTGCTTAAAAAACACTTTTGTGCTTAATTTGCCCTAAAGAATAACAACCCTGTGAAATAGATCAGTTAGGTATTTCTTACATTTTGCATATGAAGACGTGAGACTTAGAATACAGAAGTGATTCCCTAAAGCCACTGATAAGCAGGAGGGCCAGGATGTGGAAGCAGGAGAGATGAATTGGATTTGAGCCCCAGAAGCAGGGTGGAGTAGAGGCATGAGCACATCAGAGAGCTCTGAGTGAGATCGTGGCTCTACCTGGGACTGCCCTTGTGACTTTAAGCAATTTTTTTAGCAGCCATTTCCTTAATAATAAAGAAGGAATAATAGGTAATATGAATCTTGCAAAATTGACATAAAGTGAGATCTTCACATGGGTAGCCTAGTGACCGACTGACAGATAGGCAGTAACAATAGTTCACACTTAGTGAGCACTTACCATGTGCCAAGCACTGCTCTACCACCTTACATCTACTGAGTCATTTATTCATTCAACACCCCTACAAGTGATATACCATTATATCATCCCTATTTTAAAGATGATGAAATTCAGAAAGGTTAAGTAATATCCCCAGGATTACATATTTTCATCTGGATTCCCCCCAGCAAGCTAAATCAGAGGGAAAGGAAGTGAGGAGAGAAGAAGGGAGGGTGTGATTATTATCAAGCTGGTTATCACTAAATGCAACTGACTGCTTGACCCCAACTGGCTGTCCCACCAGAAGCTTCACAAGATGTGACTTATAACTGTCTGTCTGGGGGCAGGAGGATGCATACGCATGACTGTTGGGTAGAGTCCAGGGAAGCCCCAGGACTAAAGGCAAGGGGAACCCAATGGGAACCTAAGGCGAGGCACTGTCAAGTTGACTGAATGGGGTCAACGGTGTCTGTGCACAATGGAAGCTGGAACAAGATGTATGTGAGTTTGGAAAAGCCTGAAGTGGCGCGTAGTTAGCTATGTTACAGATCTAGGAAGTGGTGGGGCTAGATGGAGGCCATGGTTTGTGTGAAAGACATGGTTACCATTCCTTATTCACCAGGGGGTGGGGAAGGGAGGGGCATGCATTGTGAATTAGTTATTTTCCCAGTGGAATAGGTTTATACAGATTCATATACACGTTCTCTTCCAATCCATTATTATTTCCTATGTTTAAGGATTGATGGGCCCAAGTCAGAGATACAGGTTTTGGCCCTACACAGGGAAGCCACAACCTTCTGCTCGGCACAACCAGCATGTGGAACCTCCACCTCCAGTGTCCACATGAGGCTTCCCTGAGGAACCACATCTGGCTCGATGACTGGAGATGTCAATGCATCCAGTTGTGCCTCACCATGCCCACCATGGAAGAATAAGACTGTTGCCCCCAGCTGGCCCATGGCTTTAGAGGAGCTTCAGGCCATGCTTGTGTCTCCAAATCTAACCAAAAAAAAAAAAAAGTTTTGCTCTTTGATTATAAAAGTAAAAGTAGCACTTCTCCATTAAAAATAAATAAGTAAAAGAGTAACTTATGCTTACTGTAGAAAATTTGGAGGTATAAATACACTGAGAAGTTTAAGGGGGAAACAATTGTCACCTAAGGTCTTTTTTTTCCTCCCCAAGATAACCACTGCTAACATTTTGGTGTATTCCTTTCTAGGTTTTTCTCTGTGGATATATAATGTAAACTGTATTTTTAAACAAAATTGAATCACATGTTATAAGAGTTTTATTACTCTGCTTTGTTCTCTTAACATTTTATGATAAACATTTTATTGCCATGAAATACTCTTTAAAAACCCCATATTTACAAGTGAATAATATTTTTAGACATTCAGGGTGTTTATAATTTTTAACTGTTATATATAGAACTATGATGAACACCCTTTTACATAAGTCTTTGATCATGTTTTTGATTATTTTCTTTAGGAGATACTTAAAAGTGGGATTGTTGTGACAAAGGACATAAACATATTTACAAAAAGGCTTACTGCCAAATTGTTTCCAGAAATGTTTTACCAATTTATAGTCCTATCAGCAACGTGTTAATGCAAAAGCACTGCAAAAACAAGTCACTATTTTTAATGGTTTTTTTCTAGATAATAGGAGGAAATGGTATCTCATTATTTTGATTCATATTTCTTTGATTAATGACCATTAATTCTTTGATTATTGACCAATTCTTAGGTTTGTTGACCATTTGGATTTCCTCTACAAATTGCTTGTTCATTTTCTTTGGTCATTTTTCAATTGGAGTATTAGCATGTTTTTACTGACTTGAAAAAGCTGTTTGTTCTTCATCTTATTCATCGCAAATACTTTTGCCATTTTTTTTCATTTCGTTTTTAATTTTTATTATAGAGGATTTTTTTAATACAGACAGTTTTGGGTTTTTGTTTGTCTTATGTGGTTAAATTCAACAATCATTTTCTTTGTGATTTATCCCATAGTTGCATGCTTATAAAGCTCCCCCATCCCAACATCAGTTAAATGTTTTCGTATATCTTCTTTTAGATAATTAAGAAGATGCATAAGATGTATAAAATCACAACATATAAGAATTGGAAAAGCTATAAGTGTCCTTCATTTTATAAATAAGAAAATTCAAGCTTTAGAGTTAGGTAATTCAAACACCAGATCACACAGTCAGTAAGGGGCAAAGCCAAGATTTTTTTTTTTTTTTGAGTAAGTATAATTAGCACAAGATTAAATCCATAAATCTAAAGTATTCAATTTAATAAGTTTTGGCAATTGTATGTACTCTTGTAACTACCACCTAAATCAAGACACAGAATATTTCCACCGCCATCAGCAACCACTATCTGATCTCTTTTACTACAGGCCATATTTGCCCATATTTGGATTTTATTAAAATGGAATCATAGAGTAAGTACTTTTTAGTAGCTCCCTTTGTTCACTCAGCATAAATTATTTGAGATTCAAACATAGAGTTGCGTCTATAAGTAGTTTATTCTTTTTTATTGCTGAGTATAAATAGTCTGAATATAATACAGTATGTTAATCCATTCTCCTGTTTATGGGCATTTGGGCTGTTTCCAGTTTGAGGCTATTATGAAAAAGGCTGATATGAATATTCTTGTAGAAGTACTTGTTTAGACATATGATTTCATTTCACTGGGGAATGGAATTGCTGGGTCATTGGATAGGTGCATGTTTTAAAGCTAGAGTTTGCAATCTGCCTCTGAAAACCATGCCCCAAGCCGTTGGACCACATTGTCTTTCACAGATCCAAGCATTAGGGGGTCAAGTTCAAATCCTAGCTCTTCCATTTCCTTGCTTGGGCAAGTTACTTCACCTCCCAGTGTTTTGTTTCCTCATCTGCACCAACCCCTCAGGGAGCTGTGAAGAGTAAATGAGGTAAAACAAATGAAGCACTTAGGATGGAGCTTGGCATATGGTTTGTTTTTAGTATTATTATTATATTAGAGAATGTGTCTGTCTACATTTAGTCTGTCAGATACTGGATTAGAAAAGGGTCCTCTTGAAACCAGCCAGGAAAGGCCTCCCTGTGAGGGTGGGGCCACACCATAAAGATGAATTATGGAAGAAGACTGTCCTTTCCCACAAATTCAGCTGGACCTGCCACAGAAATGCCCATGTTCAGACCAGGTACCTTTGAGCATCCCTGCTGGCTCTGAGGCTCTCACCCTCCGGTTCTTGCACTTGCCTTTGTGGGGTTCAGCGCACAGTTGTCCTGCTCAGTGTTCAGCCCCAGGCAGTCCCTGAAGACGCAGGGCTTTTAAACCCTCTTTAACATCTGAGCAGAATCCCACACCCAGCTCTACTTCTCCTCCTTGGGCTTCAACCAGATCACCCAAGACTCCGTTAGCTTTGGCTCATTACTTATGTCCCAGGCTGTAGTCAGTATAGCAGTAGGCATTCGGGAGGAACACATTCAGAAGGTAGGGCTGCTGGGACTGAACTGAAGAAGTGAACTGAAGAACACCTGTCCAATCCTGAGTACTTCCTAATTCCTTCTAGAACATCATCTCATTCTGCCTTTCCTCCGTGCCAGTACCTCCCACTGATGGTAAGCTCCTAAGGGTGGTCTAGACTATTTAGCACAGGATGGCATACTGAAGGCCCAGCAGAGATCCTGGCACATAGTTAGAAAGGCACCCAATAAGTATTGTTGCTCTATAATGAAAAACATATCTACACACAGTATGCAATGCCTCTCCTCTCGTCTTACCTGCTGAGGAGATTTCTACCTTCCCTCATAGTTCTGGACTTTCATTATAAAGATCAGAAAAGAGTTGAGAAGGAAAGCAGAGCCCAGAAAGGTTTCTTAGAGTTTTTCAGAAAATAGAAGCAAATTATTCATCCATCAACAAGTGTATTTATAAATAAGTAATGGCCATGCATATAATAGAGAATATAGTTTAAATACACTTATAGGCACTAATCCATAGGCTTTATTCATGCACTTACCGACATGGATAATCACACAAAGTTCAGTTTCCAAAATTTGGAGAGTGATATATACATATGTATATTTGATGCCATTTAAATAAAACTTGAAAATGTGAAATTATGCTATTACTGTGATGATATACGGTTATGGATACATACTGTGTAGAAATAGTCCAAAAACATATATAGAGAATAGTATGAGAGAGTATACACCCAACTAGTTTAGGGTCACCTAATTTGGAACCAAACTGTAAAGATAAATTCACTTGATTTGTGAAGAATAAATGAAAGTTTTGGAGCTGCAAGTGACTTGATCAGAGCTGCAGTGTAGGATGCGAATCTTACTACAGGGGAAGGAGGGAAAGATTTAAGCACTCAGCATTCATGGAGGCACTGTTACAGGCACTCAGGATCTGTCAGTGAAATCCCTGCTTGTCACTTGTATCCTTGTCACTTTCCAGGCCCGAGGCAGAAAAGCCTGTTTCGGGGCCCTCCAGTTAAATGACAGCTAAAGAGGGCCTGGAGGTGTGTGGGGGAGAATGAAAGATCGGGGTGGGAAGTCAGAGGTCACCGGAGAGAATGCATAGGCAGGTTCAATGTGCAAGGTCCTGGGAGAAGGTGGGGAGAGGGACTGTGTCAAGCAGGAAGGGGTGACCCGAAGGAGGGGGTGTCCCTGACAGAAGCAGGGAACACAGGGCAAGAAAAAATGGGCCCCTGCTCCAGGCTGAGCCCTGTGGCAGAGCCAGATTCTGGAAAGATGGATGGCATGTTGCCTGCCCCCCAGGAGCTCACAAATTAGCTGTGACAACCATTCATCCAGCAAATACTCCCTGATGAAGTGTGCTGAAACCTACACTAGGTAACTTGTCATCCTAGCAACCCGGTGAGAACTTGATCTCCAGCCCCCAAAGGCTACAGTTTGGGCAGCTTCATGCAGAGATCTGAGGCACCCAGCTCTGGACAGGAATAAAGAGGAGAGAGTTACGACATGCACTTGCCCCTCACCCAACTCAAGTACCTGCACCTCCCCTCCTTAAACACTAGTAATTGCCGAGGTCCTTGTCTCTGGCTGGCTCAGCCCACAGAAGCGGTAGGCCATGACCATAAACTTTCCAAACTCAAAACATCCACTCAGGGAAGATAAATTTCTGGTTGTGGGAAGACTGCCTGAAAAGGGCTGTTAGAAAGGCCCAGCCTGGGCACTGACCACTCCAGTGGGCCAAGCGTCAGCCTGGTGAACAGAAAGACACCTGGGCTTCGGTCTCAGCTCTGCCACTCACTCCCTGGGTGACCGTGTGCAATGATTTAATCTGTTTGGCCTTCAGTTTCATCCCTGTCATGAAGACATGCTTAGCTGTCCTGGGGCCACTCCAGCTAACACCATTATATTCGTCACAGCGTACCACAAACAGGGGCACTTAGAACAACAGAAACTGACGGTCTCAAGGTTCTGGAGGCTGAATGTCCAAGATCGAGGTGTCGCAGGGTTGGTTCCCTCTGAGAGCTGTTTCAAACCTCTCTCCTGGCTTCTGGAGTTTGGCTGGCAATCGTCGAGGTTCCCTGACTTGTAGACACAACGCCCCAGTCTCTCCATGTTCCATGGTGTTCTCCCCATGTGCATGTCTGTCTTTTCACATGGTTCTTTTTATAGGACACTAGCCAGATTGCAGTAGGGTTCCACCCTACTCCAGTATGACCTCATCTTAAGAAATTACACTAACTTTACACTGACCCCATTTCTAATAAGGTCATGTTCTGAGGCACTGGAAGTTAGGAGTTCCTCATTAATTTTTCAGGGACACAGTTCAACCCTTAACAACAATCCTGAATGTCATTCTTCCTCCCGTGGGCCTCTAGGTTGACCATAAAATTTATCACTCAAACTGGAAATTCTGAGAATGGAAAGAGTACTGTAACATTTATGGCAGACAACAGGTGTTGTCTGGAGACTGACCAGGCAGCCTGGGTCATATGGTCCCCAGAGGGCCTGTAAGATCCAACAGAGGCACCTGACCAAAGGCTGGGAAGCAGGGCTCTGGACGCTGTTTCTGCCTCCTACCGGGTCACTCTGTGACCAGGATAAAAATCGCAGCCTTTCACAAGATGGGAAGCAGACAGAGCGGCAGAAAAAGAAAAGGAACGAAGTGGTGCCTGGGAAGTGCAGAGGCCTGGGAGAGGCTGGTGCTAGGGATGTTGGTACATGTGGATGGCTATAAAAAGGCCATTTCAGTTTCAAGCAACAGCTCTTTACTGAGATCCAAGTACGGACTCAAGCCCAGGTCAGACCTATAGGGTATACGTGGAACCATGTGATGTATGGAAGACGTACCCTCAATGACTTTTCAATCCATCCATCCTGGGGGACACTGACTCACATGAATAGTTAAAGGGCATCTGCTGTGTAAGGTGCTGTGCTCAGTACTTGTTTGTGTGGCCAGGGTTCAGAAAAGGAGGCATCCCAGTCCTCTAAAGTAATTGGGAGATTTAGAGGA
The DNA here is from genome assembly GCF_029215605.1 of Mirounga angustirostris. Taxonomy (NCBI): domain Eukaryota; kingdom Metazoa; phylum Chordata; class Mammalia; order Carnivora; family Phocidae; genus Mirounga; species Mirounga angustirostris. The sequence goes on from NW_026991710.1 coordinate 164,526,986, forward strand.
CAGGAAAGGTCACTGGAGACCAGCAGAGAAAAGGCCAAATTGTATAAGGAATGGTGACTAGAAACGCCTGAGTAAAAATGGCCTCAAAAAATGAATAAGGAGGGGTGCCTGGGTGGCTCAGTTGTTAAGTGTCTGCCTTTGGCTCAGGTCATGATCCCGGGGTCCTGGGATCCAGCCCCGCATCGGGCTCCCTGCTCAGCGGGAAGCCTGCTTCTCCCTCTCCCGCTCCCCCTGCTTGTGTTCCCTCTCTCGCTGTCTCTCTCTCTGTCAAATAAATAAATAAAAATCTTTTTAAAAAAATGAATATGGAAGTGTCCCTCCTCCTCTATTTTCTGAATGTGTAGAAGATTCATATAATTTCTTCCCTAAAGTTTGATAGAACATTCCAGCAAAGCCACCCGAGCCTGGAGCAGTCTTCCTGGGAAGGTTTTAAATTATTAATTCAATTTCTTTCATTGATTTGGGTCTATTCAGCTTTTTATCCCTTCTGAGTAAGTTTTGGTTATTGGTGATTTTTATTGCACTGTCTCTTCTGTCTAGGATGTCAAAGTTGTTGGCATAAAGTTTTAAAAATAATATCCTCTTAACGATCCTTTCAATGCCTATGGTACTTCTAGTGATGTCTTTCCATTCTAGACATTGGTAATTTCTGTCTTCTCTCTTTTTTTCTTCACCTGTTCAAGCTAGAGGTTATCCATTTTATTCCCTGCAGAGAACCAGCTTGGAGTTCATTAAATATTTCACTTTTTTTTGTTGTTCTTTCTTTTTCATCAACTTAAGCTCTTTGCTTAGGGACTAACCTGCTTCTCTTTTTCTACATTCTTAAAATGGACACTTAGATCCAGGATTTTAGACTGTTCCATCTTCATCTAAGTATTTAAAGCTATACCTTTTCCTCTAAGGACTTCTTTTGTTACATCCACAAATTTTGATAATTTGTGGTTTTATCTTCATGCTGCTCAAAACCTTTTCTACTTTCCCTTGTGACTACATGAAAGCATATCTCTTATAGATAGCATATAGTTGAGTTCTTGCTTTTTTATCAGGTGTGACTACCTCTGTATTTTGAGTGGAGCTCAAACTATTTACATCTTAAATAATTATGGTTAGGTTTAAATCTACCATCTAGATTTTTTTTAATATTTGTTTCATCATTATTTGTACCATTTTTTACCCTCCTTTCATGTCTTCTTTTTGGTTAATTGGATTATTTTTTAATATTGCATGTTATCTCTTCTGTTGGCTTCTTAGTTATACCTCTAATTATTTTGAAGATTGCTCTAGGGTTTATAATGTGCATCTTTATTATAGTTTACCTTCCAGTGATATCATAGCACATCACATAGCATGTAAAAGCCCTACAACAACATTCTTGCATTTCCTCCTTCTCATCCTTTGTGTGATTATTTGTCATATATTTAACTTTTACATATATCTCACAATACATTGTTACTGCATTTGCTTTAAACAGCCAATAGTCTTTTTCTTTAAAAATTTATTTATTTAGTTGAGAGAGAAAGAGAGAGCACATGCGTGCATGTGAGGGGGGGAGGGGCAGAGGGAGAGGGAAAGAATCTCAAGCAGACTCCCCGCTGAGCACAGAGCCATGTGGGGCTTGATCCCATGACCCTGAGACCATGACCTGAGCCAAAATCAAGAGTCAGACGATCAACTGACTGAGTCACCCAGGCATCCCCAGTCAATAGTCTTATTAAAAAATTCAAAACTGAAAGAAAGTACCTTTTATATTTTATCATATGTTTACCATTCCTAGCACTCACCATGCTTCATGCATATCCAAGTTTCTATCTATTATTGTCTTTCTTGTTCCTGAAAATCTTCCTTTAACATTTCTGGTAGTTCAGGTCTTCCCCCTACAAATTCCTTCAGCTTTTGTTTGTCTAAAAAAAAATCCTATTTCTCTCTTATGTTGGAAGATGTTTTCACTGACATAGAATTCTAGGTTGACAGACTCCCCTCTGCCCAGAACTCCACTGTCTCCAGACTTGCATAGTTTCTGACAAGAAATCAAACTGAATTTTGCTCTTGTAACTAAGGTGTCTTTTTCCTTTGCTGCTTTTTGAAGATGTTTTATCATGTGTTCTCAGCAATTTTTTTATGATATGCCTTGTTGTGCTTTTCTTTGCATATCTTTTCTGCTTGAGGTTCTCTGAGCTGTTTGATTTTATACATTTCTAGTTTTCATAAATTTCCAAAAATTTTGGCCATTCTTTCTTCAAGTATTTATTCTGTCCTCATTTCTGGGACTCCGATTATGTGTACATTGACCAGTTGATACTTATTGTTTTACATGTCACTGAAACTCTGTTCAATTTTTTCAGACATTTTTCTCTTTGCGTTTCATTTACATTGTTTCTCTTGCTGTCTTCAAGTGCACTGATTTCTTCTTCCCAGTATATAATCTGCTGTACTCCCATGTAGTATATTTTTCATTTCAGTTATTGTATTTTTAAACGCTAGAAGTTCTATCCAGTTCCTTCCTTTATCTTCCATTCTTCTTATTATCTTTATATTTTCTACCAGATCTTTGAGCATATTCAGCATATTTATAATAGCTGTTTTATTTAAATAAACTATTCATTATGGAACAATTTTAAATTTACAGAAAAGTCACAAAATAGTACAAAGTTCCTGTATATCCAACCCCTAGTTTCTCCTAATATTAACACCTTGCAGAACATTTGTCAAAACTAAGAGATTAACATTGATACAGTACTATGAACTAAACTCAAGACTTTCCTTGGATTTCACCAGCTTTTCCAATAATGTCCTTTTCTATTCCAGAATTCAATCAGGATGCCACACTGCATTTAGTCATCATAAGTCCTTAGTTCCTCTGGACTGTGACTATTTCCCAATCTTTTGTTGCTTTTGTTATCTTGACAGTTTTGAAGAGTACTAGTCAAATATTTTGTACAGTGTTGCTCCATTCATGTTTCTCATGTTTAGACCGGGGTTATATGGAGTTTGGGGGAAGAATACCACAGATGTGAAGTGCCCTTCTCATGATATCGTGTCAGGAGATCAATGACATTAACATAGTACTGATATATGAACTTTGATTATTTTATTAAGATTCTGTCAGCTCTCTCACTGTAAAATTACTATATTTCCCATTCCATATTCTTTCTTTGGGAAGTGAGTTACTCAGCTCAGCCACACTCTGAGGGTAGAAATGGGAAAATTAAAATATATTTTTGCTATTTTCATCATGTCTGTTTCTGCATGTTTCTTTTGAGTAATTTTTTTTTGTCCTAGTTGTGAGTTATTCATTTTCTTGATTTTTTGCAAATCTGGTGATTTTGTGAATTTTATACATTATTGAATGCTGGATTTTATTTTGTGTCTTTCAAAGGTGCTGAACTTTATTCTGGAAGTCAGGTAGGTTATCTGCATATCAGTTTAATCTTCTGTGCTCTTATAAAACCTTTTGTCAGGCAGGTCTAGAGAAGCCTTTGTTCTAGATTAGTTAAGTCCTACTATTAAGGCAAGTCCAATCTGGGGCCTTTATGGTATTGAACAAGCTTTCTCCCCACAGTCTGGTAGAAGGATTCCCAGTCCTGTGTGAGCTCTGGGAGTATTTTGGCCATAGCTCCTTAGTAATTATTCTTTACTTAGCAGCGATCTTCTCCCAGTCTCTTGAATGGTCTCCCAAAGACTAAGGAACGCTTATGCACATTTCTGAAGCTCCTTCTCTGTGTAACTCTTTCATCTCTGGTATCCACCTCCCAAATTTCAGCCACCTCAGCCTCTCTGAACCCCAATTTCTGCCTCCTAAATTCAGCGGGACATTGGGTTCTGTTGAGGTTTCCCCACCCCCCTTGTACCACGGTCCAGAAATTAACTCCCAGCAGAAGCCTGGGAAATTGTAGAGCTTGCCCCTTTCCTTTTCCTTCTCTCAGAGATCACAGTCCTGAGCTGCCTGTTACCCAGGGTTCAACAATGGCTAATTCATTAATTGCATCCAGTTTTCTAGTTGTCTATGGCAAAGGGACCATGACAGATCTTTTTGCCACTTGTGGTGGGAAGTGCTTCCAAATTTTTATAGTTTCTACATCTTCCCTCAGTCCCCTGACTGGGGTGGCAGCAATGGATAGCTACTTACTAGAGTTACCTTAGTAGCTGGTTCCCTAATACCTTTGTAGCTGGTTTTGCTTTTTCAGTTCTCCAATAAAACTGGAAAATTGTATTTTTAGTAATCATTTACATTATATTCTCTCCATTAAAATAATGTGTTTTCTCTCTTCTATCAGGACCAATCACCTCCCTTTGGTTTAAAAGGTAAGAAAAAGAGATGGAGGGAGAGAGTTGGTGAGATGTATTTCTTGGAAGAGGATTGGTAGTTTGGTAATGGTAGATATGGATGTTCTCTGTCCCTCTCCCCACTTCTAGCAAAGGAGCACTGGGACCAGAGCAAAGCTTGGTAAAAAAAATTCTTAGGAGAGCATTAAAATTGTCCCCTGGAGTTGGAGGTGCCAGGGTCATGTGTCTGATTCTCCACAGAAGACCTCTGAGTGCAGAGGGTAGGTAGTTATGAGGAAAGGCACCATGATAAGAAGTTGCACAGGGAGTGGCCTTCCAGGGCTTCACAGGGCCAGAGTGCCAGGTTTTCCCTCTGGGCCAGAAATGGTGGCTAGGCTGAACCCATCTAAAGAGTATACTCATGAGAGCTTCCTCCAGGACCCTGACAGACACCTTGGGTTATATACTTCTAGAAGCAGGAACTGAGGAGTTTGCTTATCAGTTGAAGGATTAGGGTTCTCCATTGGGAGGAAGAGAGGACTTCCAATAATTCATGAAAATCCCATGAGAGAAAGATCCTAGTGTTGGGCACCAGAGAAATTAGAGGGCACCTATTCCAGACCACTACACATTAGCTAAAGACAAGAACTTCACCCATTTTTGGCTCCCTTGACCCCACCCACCACTCCCCAACAAACAGGAAAGCCAGTGGGGGAGGAAGCAGGACCACCTACCCTTTCTCTGCCGTGGGTTGCAGTGGATGTGGGGAGAGAGAGAAGGAAGAGTTTAACTTGAATAAGAACTTAAAATTTTGTAGATGAGTCTGGACTATCTGGTACATGAAAATGAGACTGATCCTTACTACCTGCAAGGGACCAGAAAGCTATGGCATCTACATGAGTTCTCAGGCTAGGGATCCAATTGAGCAGGTAGGAATGGTAATAGTCAGAAAACAGAGAAGTATTTCATTATTTCAAACCAAATCCAGTTCATTCAGTAAACTAGGTACAAATCCTACACATGTAAAAATAGTTCATAGGAAAAGAGATGGGACTCTAGAGGTCAGAGACAAAGAGCAGGCTGCTGCCAGGCCTCTCCTAAGTTCACAACCATGGCATTGCTGTGGTGGGACTTTGGTTCAGGTCCTCCTCACTACCTGTGGGTGTGTCCCCAGAGGGGTGGAGCCCCAAATACTAGCCCCTGCTTTCACAGACACCTTAGACTCCTGTCCCTGACCCACTATGTGGGACTCCAACACCGCAGTGCTCTCATGGTCCACCAGGAGGGAGGAAACAGATTAGTCTTCAGACACCAGGCCTCAGCCAACAGTGTGAGGCTGGAACACATGTTGCCAAGGGAAAATGGTGCCTCTTTCAGGAAGAATGGCAGGGAGAAGCTAAGGTGGTTCCTACTCAAATTAGTTGCTTTTTCTTTCCTGTCTGTCATGGAACTCTATTTTATAAAATACAATAAAAACAAATTATCAGGAAAAAAATTGAAGACAAACAGAGCATGCAAAATACAAGCTCAAAATTTGCATTAGATTCGATAGACACAAAACTATTCCATTAAATTGCAATTTCTGCACGAATTTCATTGTGTATCAGGGAGAACCAGGCTATGGATCATGCTGTGAGTGGCACTAACTGGGCTCAGTTAAATGGCGGCCATTGCATCTCCACGTGGCCAATCATTAAAACCTGCAGGATTTTGACAGACCCAGGCTGAGAGAGCTTTAGTCTCTCCAGCCTCCTTGAGGCAACTTCTGATTGGGTAAATCTCCAAGCATCAACATTCTGGCCCTCCATCATCAGCTCCATGCTCTAAATCTCTCTCTCAAGATTCATGCTACTCCTTGTACCTAGCATACCCTCTTCCTGACATGGCATGTCCAGCCCTAACTATTCTGTGAGGCCCAGCTTCAGTGCCACCTGGCCCATTTTTCCCATCCTCCTGGATAGCATTGCCCTGAGGCCTCTCAAGGGGGCTGAGCCATACTTCTCTTAAGCACACTTCATGTCTTGCCAACACTGTGGTGATTTATGTCCATGTCTCACCTTCCCTGTGAGACTATAAGGTACTTGGGGGCAGGACTCATTTCTCCTTTATCTTTGCAAACTTCATAATAGTGGCACAGTGGCTACCTCATAAATTTGGGCTTTAATCAATGATTGAAAACAACAGAACCCGCTCCCTCAGTCCGGGTGGAGCCGGCTGGGCAGAGATAAATAGCTGTTTGTCTGTTCTTCCTACCTCGAGTGCCAGGAAGTTCCAGGCCCTGATGGACCCCAGCCAGAGAAATCCCAACAGCACTGAGGAAAATGGCTGGTTGCTAAGTGGACCCTTTTGAAGGGCTCTGTGCCTCTCTAAGCTCTTCAGAAAATGAGGACACCAGCTGTCTCCTGTCTCAGGCAAGCAGGCGCTTCTTTTCATCTCTCCCAGGCCTCTTACTGCCCAGCTGGGTGTCAGAGCCCAATGCCAGTTGTCCCAAGATGGGGAAGCAGACTTGACAGATGGAAGATAGGTTAGCGTTGTGTGAAGGGAAACCACTTTTGTTTAGACCCCCATGTGCATGGCGGGCACAAGGCTTGATTACAGGGTGAGGAGCTGTGGAAGGAATGTGCCTCCCAGCTGGAAAACAACCGTGGGCTGTTTTTGTTCCTGCATCCCAGGGTGCACCAGGATGGATGGCAGCAAGCAGGCTCAATGTGCCACAGTTCATATCTGCAGGAACCAAACCCACGTCCCTCCAGCCCCTCGGAGAGGCTGCCATGCCTGCAATTCCTCCTCGATGTCCCTGCCATAAATCAGGCATGGCTACCCCCACGTCACCAGCAGTCTGAGCTCGGCTACTGAGAAATGTGAGGAGCAGGGACAGCCTCTGTCTGGCTTTGCCTGAACCTCTATGGCAGGGACAGATACCCTGAGAGGGTCCCTGAGCTAGGCCCTGCCATGTCAAACCTCAAAACAAGAGTCCCTGTGCCGAGGATTGTATCCAGCTATGAAAGAGAGCCGAGGAAGAGAGAAAGAAGGAGGGATCTAAGAAAACAGATGCGGGTGTGGGGCTGGGAGGAGCCAGAGGGAAAGAGATGAAGAAAGATGGTTCTTTAAAAAACAAACAAACAAACAACAACAAAAAACAGAAAAGAGAAAAGACAGAAAAAAGTGAGCAGGGGAAAAAAAGAGAAAATAAAGAAATCTTAAAAGCTGGGGAGAAAAGAGATGGCAAATAAGTAATGTGAGCAGTAACGGTTTTGGAGAGCCTTGCTGATTGATATCAACGTTTCTTGAATACACTTCCCCTCCAAGGTGGAGCCCTTGACCCGCGCTCCCTCTGATGGTGCCAGGAAGGAGCGGGGCCACCCAGGTAAAGCTGTGAGTCTCTCAGTGAAGCCCAAAGAAGTCCCTTCCTCTCGCTCCTAGGTAGCCCCAGTCCTAGGAGGCCATGGGAGGTGAGTTCAGGGCTAAGCCCAGTGCAGCAGGGAGCCGGGGAAATGGTGTCATCTCACGGAGGAGGTCTGCTGAGCTGCTGGAAAAGCTCCTGCATCCGTGTATGTGTGCGTGTGCACGCCTGCATGCCTGCGAGAGAGAGAGAGAGAGAGAGTTGAGGGACGGATGAGGAGCTCGCCTGCCAGGGTTGGAAAATCTTGCCACTGCGAAGAGAGTTCTGATCACTTTTGATTTGGTGTAGCTGTTTTCCTCTTGTAATCCCCAGTGTGGTGAGCAGAAGGAGGTGGAAAAAACACTCCGTGAAGTCTTTTTCCATTAGGAGGCCACTAAACTGCGTAAGTAATTCAGAAATAAGGGTCTGCCGCACGCAAAGCTTCCAACTCATATATTCCTGGACTTTGAAGAACTTCCTTTGTTCCAAAATGCCCAAGAGAGAGGGGACAATATTTTTTTAATTATTTTTGTGATAAATGCACATAACAAAGTTTACCATACTTACCATTTTTAAGTGTACAGTTCAGTTGTGTTAAGTATGTTCACATTGTTGTGCAACCAGTCTCCAGAACTTTTTTCATTTTGCAAGCTTGAAACTCTATACCTATTAAACAACTCCCCATTCCCCCTCCTCCAGCCCCTGGCATCCACCATTCTACTTTCTGTCCCTATGAATCGGACTACTCCCGGCACCTCATATAAGTGCAATTTTACAGTATTTGTCTTTGTGTGACTGGCTTATTTCACGTCACATAATGTCTTCCAGGTTCGCTCATGTTGTAGCCTGGGTCAGAATTCCTTCCCTTTTTAAGACTGAATAATATTCCATTTTGTTTACCCGCTCATCTACCTTCTGGCTATTGTGAATAATGCTTCTATGAACGTGAATGTACAAACACCTCCTCAAGATCCTGATTTCAGTTCTTTTGAGTATATACCCAGAATTGGAACTTCCAGATCATACTGGTAACTCTATTTTTAATTTCTGAGGACCTACCATATTATCTCCCATGGCGGCCTACTATTTTACATTCCCACCAACACTGCACAAGCGTTGCAATTTCTCCCCATCCCGGCTGACACTTACTCTTTTCTGGTTTTTTGATACAACTCATCCTAGTGGGTGTGAGATGGTATCTCTTTGTGGTTTTGATTTGCCTTTCCTTCATGATGAGTGACATGGAGCATCTTTTCCTGAGCTTATTAGCCATTCATGTATCTTCTTTGCAGAAATGTCTATTCAAGTCCTTTGCCCATTTATTAATCAGGCTGTTTTGTATTGTTTTTGACTTGTGGGGATTCTTTTTGTATTCTGGTTATTATGTTATCACATATACGACTTGCAAATTCTTCCATTCCACGGGTTGCCTTTCACAGCTGATCCTGTCCTTTGATGCACAGAAGTTTTTAATTTTGAAGTCATCCAATTTAATTTTTTTTCTCTTCTTGCCATTAAGGAGCAGTATTTTAAGCCAACTTCAATACTATGGCTCTTCTCAAGCTGCCATTAAGAAAAAGAGCAAGATAAAACCCTGTCCCAATGAATGCGATGTGTATATCCCAAGAGCTCAGACCGGCCCCAAGGGAGCAGGCATGGACCAGGTTAGGAGCTAACCTTACATTCTGTTTCTTTCTCTGTCAGAGTTTGCATGTGAGGCTGTCAGAAATTCTTTCTTTGAAGGCCCATGCTGAATTTAGGGTTTTGGTTTTGGGTTTTGTTGTTTTATTGCTGCTAGTTGGGTCCTACAACAAGGAATCTTGAAGAATTCACTACACATAAAAGATCCAAGAAAATGTCTCAGGTTTTCTGGCCAGCTCAGATCTTCACTATTTTCAGCAGAAGAGAATCATCTTAAAAAGTCAATAAATGGTTCCAAAGGAAGTGAGCCAATTGCAGGCATTTAACTGTTCAGAAAGATAAGGAGTTGAAAGCATCTTATGAGAAGGTCCTCAGCATTCAGGGTCCAGCCTCTATGCTTCATGAGCCCTAATTCAGATCCAGTGTCAGTTGTTGGGTCCTCTGCCAAAGAAATACAGGAAAACCAGCTTTTCCCTAATTTCATTGATTATGTCAGCTGCTGATGGACACCATCTGTGAACCCAGACCAGCCTTAACGCATTCAAATCTACTGGCACGAATTCGTCATTTTCCTCTCCTCATGGAAAAAACAAAGCTAGTTTGTTGAAGACACTTTCAACCCAATAGTGCCAATAGGGGATGAGAAAGGGCCTCGCATGCACGGAGGGCAAAGCTGTTGGAACTCTGCCAACCTCATCACCCTGTAGCGGAACGTTCCTTTCTCCTGGAAGGCCCCACGTAGGCCACAATCTGCAATGCTATGATGTCCAGTTGTTTCCCTCCATCCCTCTTCTTTCTTAACCAACCAGTCCAAGTTAGTTGAGTGCAAAGCCATGTGCAAGGCACCATGCCGAGGGCAACGGCAGTGGCGAGGGGGAAGCAGACTAGAATTACACATGTATAATACTAGTAGAGTGTGTTGTAATACATAACGTGTATGCCACTAATATTAGACTTCATGGTGCCTACGGACAGGTTGAAGTGATTAAAAGACATCCCTGGAACAAGAGTGATCAATATGAGACAGACTTGGCACCACACAGCTGAATATTCCATAGTACATCAAGTATGGTGAGTGTTGCAGACGAGGGGTCTGTGAGGAGGGGAAATCCCAGTGGCCCGATACAAAGCCACGCCACCCAAAGACACCAACACAAACTCAAGCACACATATCCCCAAACCATCACCTGCACAATCTGACCCTGATATACACCCACACCCCCACACACACAGACACCCATCCATACACATCCACACCCCGAAAAGAGATGTGCTCTTCACACGCAAGGTCAAGGGTAAATTATTTTTTAATTCTCCATGCAAGAAATGAGAAATGGACAAAAGCCCAGGGCTCCCTAGAAATGTTTGGTGACCAGAGAAGTCACTCGCAGCTAAATTTATAATGTCATCATCCTTTGCCCCATTCCAAACAGGTTTCATGTGCACCCTGTAAGAAAACATACCCCAAGTTCCTCTAAGGGTTGGGTCTGTTGAAAGAGTAAATTAGTGTTCGTGGGAGGTGGTTGCTGGAATTTCAGGTGAAGAGAAGAGGCAAGCATGGGTGTTTATTCTAGAATTCCACATGTTCTCCAGAGACATGCATTTATTTGTGTAAACAGATAATGGTCTTTTAATTGAGCTCTGGCTCATTTTCAGCACAAGTCAAGTTCAAGTGCTTTGTACTGCCTGGACAGTGACTGGGCCTTGAGGAAGTCCAGGTGGTTCTGACTGAGACTAGAAGCACATGACTTGTCCAATGGAGAGCCCAACTGATTCCAAAGGTCTGTGTTCCTGGACTCCCGACCAAGTTTCATTCCCAGTGGAATGCAGCTTCCTGGTTCAAAGATAAAAATCTTTGATTCCTTCCTCCCACCTACCCTATTCACAAAAGGTCATAAGAAAAAAAAAAGGCTGGCTTGGAATAGAAGCCCCAGAAGTTTATTTGGACATCACCGGCCCTTTGCAAATCAACTCAGTGTTTGAATGAGTTGAGTGCACATGAATCAGAAACACAAGGGTCACATTCCCTCTCAAATACTTGGGGTGCACAATGCAAATTTAGCCTAATCCCAAATTAGGAGTCAGGCCAGACCTTTGTTAAGTCCCCCTTGCTCCGATGTTTGGCCCAGCAACTGGGAACCCCAGCTGGTCAGGACAGGGCTGGAGCTCCCAGCCCTGAATTCCTGTGGCTAGCTCGTGATAGCCGCCTGACGGCCTGCCTGGGGTTTGGGGGGGGCCTGCACCCGGGCTCCATAATCCATACCAATAATACCAAAGGCATTGTGATGAATCTTCCCCAGCAGGCAGAATGTGAGGCAAGCGATAATGAGAACAATGAAAGGGTCTGACATGGAAATTTCAGTAGGAAACAAGCAATTACATGAGAACAAACATTCCCAACGCCACTCACAATCATCAGAACACATAACAGTGATTATGAAAAACGATAGCAACAAATTTAGACCCGGAGCAGTTTGTGCTTTGGAAAAAGGAGTCCTCCTGGGATGGAGCTGTGACATTCCCTGGCACATGTGGACAGAGTGTGTGTGTGTGTATGTGTGTGTGTGTGCACCTTTTGGAACACATGAATTTCATTTGACTTGATTTAAAGCTGGATCTCTTTTCCCTGCAGTTGAAACCATTTCTCTTGAACAAACACATTTCCATCCACCGGGCAGGGAGGAAATTGTGAGTCAGAAAAGAGGACAGGATTTTCTCTGGACCTGCTGTATGTTCAGTCTGAGGATTGCTGGAAAATGTTCAGACCTGGAGAAAAGAATGGTCCCCTAACTGTAGAGCTGCGCTCTCCAGCCCAGGACTAGAGGGTAGGGTCACAGTGAGGAGGGTCTAGGATGGAAATTCCTTGCTAGGATCTAAACCGACTAGGTCACACTAGCTGTCCTTTTCCCATCGAGATTCATGACACCATCGATCCAGTGTCTATGGTTTTAAAGGTGAGTTCTTTCCTTCCGCTGGGTACAAATAAATGCAAGTCTCTGGGTGGCACACCTCTGCACAATCCCTGCTTAGTCTCCGTCGTGAGATGCCTTTTTCACCCATCTCTAGCCTCCATATCATAAATAGCCCTTGGTCCTGGCTCTGCAAGGAGGAGGCACCCAAACGTAAGGAGACAGCCTGAGAGAATCATGAGAATATGCAAGGAGCTTACTCGTGGTTGTGGGTCCGCAAGTGGGGGGCAGAGCTAGGAAGGCTTCATGCTGACATTAATTACAGTTTAGGGCTGGTACTTATTTTTTCCTCTAGCCAACTACAAGCTGCCTCCTCCTCCCCTTCCTCCCCTGCGGGGCCCCTGGGGCCTCCCCCAGTCCTGGCCCAGGTCAGGCCCCAATTCACCATGCTGGAGGGGCATACTGCAGCTAGAAGTCACTGAGTCACCTGCCAAGACTAGCAGCCAAGTTTCGATTCCCGGTGGCCTCAGCTGCCAGCCTTAGGAGGCATGCTGACCCCAGAGGAATCCAGTTAATTCTGTGGAACCCACCCTGGCTGTCCGTGGGCCACACTGTGAAATCAGCACTTGGGTTTTGGCACGTGTCACCTTTATTCCTTCAGATTACTCTTCTAGACGAAGAGGCAAAATTATTCAGATCTGCATAAACTCTCCAGAAAACTGGAGAGCCAAACTGGAAACTGAGGTCCTTACCCCACCCCCACCCCCACTCATTCCCAGTACAAACAGTGGCAGTGGATGCTGGTGGGGGTTATCCAAACGTGCAACAGACGTGAGATCATGTACAAAGCACTTTGACAGGGTCTCTTCTTCATGAATCTCTTTTTGGAAGGGAAATCTAAGAGACAGTTTGGGGTTTTGATTGCATTATTTATCTTTCAGCCCTGACACCTAAAGAATCTCTGAGAATCCCTGGTGGGGGATCCCACCTGGCTAGCCAATGAGCAGGCTTCCTGAGCACAAGTGGTTCTAGGGCCCAGGACTCAGGCACTCAGGGGAAGGAGTTGATCTCTTTTCCCAGCAGTTGAAAGTTTGCTGGGATCCAAATGGCCTGGGACCCACCAGCCGGTGTTCTTTTTTTCATCAAGATTCACAGCACCATCAATCCAGTTTTCTGGGTAAGAATTTCTCCTTGGAGCTCACACTGCCCACGGCATAGCTTAGCTGAAATCCCAAGGACAGGACCATGAGAATTCCAAAGCCTTCACCTCCGCCCCCATCCACCGACTCTGGTGCTCAGGTGATGGGAAGGTCATCCTAATTAAAACCACGTGGTGGGGTTTCAGCTGTGGAAAATTGCTGGATCCTTTCTCCTTCCTCCCACCTCCTCTTTCTCTCCTTAAACACACACATGCCACTTTCTCTCCCTTTATTTAAGCAAACAATTCTCTCCATGATTAAATACAGCTCCTTCTTATCTAAATAGTCCACAGATGTATAGAGACACAGGAGCTTTCTGCTCCTATTTGGAGCTTGTTCTGGTACCCATCTTCTCCAAACCTACAAAAAGGCCCTCGCTGACAGAAATTCCTAATGCCTGTTCCTCAGTAAATCAGCCCAGCTCGGCAGGCTGTCCACAATTTATCAAAGAGGTGGGATTTTTCCCTCCAAATACTTCTGTTTTCCCCTTTCCTTGGCCTCTCCCATAACCTGAGCTTGAAACTGCCCAGATGTGAACAAATGGAACATGAAAAGTCCCGACTCTATTGTCAGATTTTGACAGGACTTCAGCAGTCGAGGTAAATACCACCAGTTGGTCAACCTCAACGACCCCTGGTGGCCCAGGCCAGGGAACTGAGGGAATTCAGTAGAGGGCAGAGGTTGGCCGTGCTCATGGTTTGCTGAGGAAGAAAAAAGGCAGGGATCTGTGAGTTTCCAGAATGAGTGGAGTGTGCGTAAGAAGAACCAGCCCTCAAGGCCTGGGACAAAAGTGAAATCGAATGAGTGGAGGGTTGAGAGGGTTAGCCCCCAGCTTTGGGTTTCTAACTGTGGCTCCCCCATAGACTGATTTTCTTTCCAACCCAGAGCACTGTTAATACTGAGTCCCGAGGAGATGGGCTCTACATAGGGATCCCAGACGTGGCATTATTACAACCGGGAGCAAAGACAGTGTTGAACCCCGCAGCCCTTCTCACTTGCCCCTTCCAGCCTCATCCTCAAAGTGTGCTCAGCAGACCTGTCGTGGGCCTCTCCCTACAACCAGGAGCCACCCCCTTACCCCATCAGAATCTGTATTTTCGGTCTCCAGTGGCTGGTGTGCATATCAAAGTCTGAGAAGCACTACCTGGGAAGCCTAATGTCCCTAGCTAAAGGAGAGAGGCTCATTCCTGCCCTCGCATCTCTACACTCCTCTTTTATTGACTCATACCTAGCAAGAATAACTCAGAACTTTAGAAAGGGCTGCAGTAATATGGAATATATAGGTAGGGCTAAGGGGATACCAAAATAATAGCCTGCCTGTCGTTCCCAGGCCACTTATGTCCTACAAAAATGTTTTACAAGGTAAGATCCAACAGACTGCTGGCATATGAGAAACCTAGAGCACTATTCAAAGTTCAAATCCCCATGGCAAACCTTTTGAATCCGAATTTACAGGTGGAAGTCAGAAACTGCTTGTTAGCAAGCTCTCCCTTGATGATTTATGCTAAAAAAATATTTAAGTATTTTTCAATGAAATTTTGAGGTTTATCTGTCACTGAAGGTGTGTTACCTTAACTTTCCCTTACACCGGGGAAGACGTTGGAAACTTCCTTCTGATTATTTTCTCTCTGAAGGGTATGGATAAATATTAGGGGCTTGGAATGGGCTGGATTCCTGGGGAAATAATGAAATGAACCCATACTCGCATTTCTTGGATAGTTCTGGGGATCTATGCTAAAATTTAAGAGTGATTCCGTTTCCTTTGATTATTATTGGGCGATGGGTACAGATTTCTCTTCCTCAGGAGCAAAAGTGAATTGCTGACACTTCTGGACCCATTGTGGGGAGATGGCCTTAGAAGTAAGACCCACCTAGGGGTGCCTGGGTGGCTTAGTCAGTAAGCGTCTGCCTTCGGCTCAGGTGGGGTGGGGTCGAGCCCCGCATCGGGCTCCCTGCTCAGTGGGAAGCCTGCTTCTCCCTCTCCCATTCCCCCTGCTTCTGTTCCCTCTCTCGTTGTCTCTCTCTCTGTCAAATAAATAAATAAAATCTTTAAAAAAAAAAAAAGAAGTAAGACCCACCTAACTTGGATAACGGTGTGACCCTTCATCTCTTTCTGCCCCTGAGTAGGAGAGCACCTGTATAATTCCCTGAAGAAGTGCGGAAGCTAATGAGCTTGAAAGCAAGGCTGCTGATCTTGGTGCTCCCTTCATCTCTAAGGCACAAGGTGTAAGCAGTCATAACCCTTGTCCCCAAACTCCAGTATGACTCCAGCAGCAGAAGCCAAGATGCCTTTGTACATACTTCATTATCTTTTTGCTGATTTGTTTAAAAAAAAAATTCAAAACAGCAATGGGAAATTATGGGTCGCAGTGACAGGGCTTCAGCCAAAGATGACAAAGACATCCACACCCAAGCTAAAACACATTTTTCTTTTTCATTAACCATGGGGGAATAAAAAGGAAAATAATGCCGATATCTGCCTTGACTTGGCTAGCGAGCGTATCACTAGCTCACCAGTCATGTACATTAGCATGGGAAAATCTTTAGATACTAGGGCACAGCTTTCATGGAATTTTCCCAAGTCCTCACACCATGCCTGAGAAATGGTGTCTCTGTGCTTCCATTTTTCGGTGACCCAGGAGTATTTACTCACTTCTGGGTAAAACTGCCAGTTGTCTTAGGCTTGGAGGTGCCTTGTTAATCAGAGGATGACATCAAATGAAGTTGTCACTGTAAGTGCTTGCAGAATTAAAAGTCACACTGAGGAATTCCTTGGGCAAAAGGCATATCACCTAATTTGAAATGGCTTGGGCTCAGCAAGTGCCACCCTCGGGGTCCAAAGAGAAGCTCAGCAGTCACTCAGATGTTGTTCCCACATGTCTAGCCCCTAGGAGTCCTGGGTTCCTGCTCCAGTGACATCATTGACCTGGGAACCCCAAGCTCCCTATGAAACCCCAGGCATCCCCCATCTCAGCTTCTCCATCTTTTAATGAAACAGGTGGATGTGGCCTCCTCTAAGATCTCATGCAGGCCTAAGAATCCAGGTCCCAGAGAGTTTTCAAATTTTAGTTGGTAATTTTAACACGGAATTGGCTAAAGAGGAGAGAGCATCTGAAACCCAAAACATGGAAAAGAAAGGCAGTGTTGAAAAATACATTCTTTGTAGAACAAGTATGTAACCTTCTTTCTGATCTGAAACACACACAGCCGGGAGAAACACTTCTGGAAGTTATTCACGGGAGCAGATGGTCAACGTGGGATGGAGGTGAGGAGAGTCGGTGGTGCCTCCCAGGGGCACCCCCAGCCCACCCACGCCCAGTTACCATTGCAAAGCTGTAAAGCTAAGGCCAGAAAACATCACTGAAGAAACTCAAGCAGGGCATGTAGACTGTGAGTGGTCTATCATTGGGGGTGGGGGGGAAGGCACAACTCACATTATCATTGATTAACTGAGTGATTTTAGTCAAGTGAATATTGATACATGGCAGGAAAAGCATGAAAGTAAAATGAACACATATGGGAAAATTACTATTAACATAAGTGATAACATCAAAACATCTGGTAAAATGCAGTTAAAACAACAACACAAATGAAATGGAATGTAAAACATTTTCACAGTATTCAAAGCTTTTGTAAAAGATTTAGACTCTAAAAGAGGAGTGCTACGTGAGGGGACTAGAGGAAACAGGAATTTCACCCACGCCCTACGTATCTGCTGGTGACAGATCAGAATGGCCGCAAAGCTACTCTCTAGGGGTCACCCAAGGTGGCTTCAGAAACAGATGGCCCGAGCCCACAACTGCGGAGTTCCAACAGAGCAACTAGTTACTTGGGAGTCTGATGAGAAACACACATTTTGTAGCTTTGGGCCCTGGGGTTTCTGTAATTTACAGATCCAAATGAAAACTGGAGCTGTGACGAGATTCTGCCTTCAGGAGCCCTCATTGCTAAGGCACCAGCAGAAGAGCCAAGTGTTACACAGGATAGTCTAAAAGTAAAGTGTTCTTGGGATTCTCATCTCACTAGGAGAGCTAGCAATCTTCAAAGATTGAGCTGAGTTCTGCCAATGACTTCGCAGGATTCCACCCAGAATGATTTTTAACCTTTACAAATACGACCTTTGAACTAGCTAGACCAAATTACCAAATTACCAAATTACCAGACCTCCACTTTTGGAAACAGATGACCAAGCCGATAGTCTACACATTGGTTTTGTCGTACCCTTTGTTGAGAAAAACAAAGGTTTGTGATAAAAATGCAGCTTTGGGCCCATAGCCTCTCTTTTGTGCCCTCAAATTGCCGATGTGTTATAGACAAAGATAGTGTGTCTCTCAAATCCGCGTGAAGCTCACAGGTCCTGGGACTGTCTGGTTGGGGTAAAACCGGCAGCTGCAATTCACACTTCCCATTTACTGTGAACTCGTGCTGCAGATGTCTCTTCCTACCTGAGAATTCCCACTTAGAGAGTTGCGCAACACAGCCACCCATTCTTCCGCAGTCTCTCTGCGGTAACTGTGAATACCCCCACACAAACCCCTTCCTAAGGCCCTGCTTTGGACAGACGCCTGTTGCATGATGCTCTCTGTCAAAATGAGCAGATACACATGAGCACTGACCTCTTGAGTTCATCAACCCAAGCAACCCAAACGAAGGCCCAGATCCATGCATTCATGAAATCATTCGGAATTTCAGTTAACAATAGGGAAGTAGAATATTTCTAATTAACTAATATATATACACATTTTTTAAAAAAATCATCCAAAATTACAGGCAAATCACTTAAGATCCCCAACACTTTATGATTAAAGGTCAGAGAGAACCAAAAACAAAACGTGTTAAAGTAATAGGATCACTAATTGTGAGAGGTTAATTATATCAGGATAACCCTCAGGTAGGTAATGCAGTTGGCATGCTGATTTGCAGACTGGAGTCTTCAGGAGTTAACAGAATCTTCCGCTGTTTCTGTGTCAGTCCAGGGGCCTCGAGGATGTCACCTCCCAGCATCACTGCAGCTTCCGGATTGGTATAAACATTTGCCCAGAGGGACAACCACTACCTCTCACCACCTTCAGGTGTTACAGAGAATGAAGAATAGGGCTTGAGGAGCAAATTAACATTAATTGCTTAGAGTGACTTCCTATACACTGAACAAGAGGAGTAAAGTTGCTTATGTGAATGAATTTATATACATCGCCTATCAAACGCAAGGGTTTTAAGAAGCATCTTAGGGCACTCAAGAAAACTTGCAGAGATGTGTTGCCTTTGAAACTCACTCCTTGGATGGGGACACTTTGGGCTTAACTTTCCCTCTGCAGAAATTTGAAAGAAAAAAAATTGTTTTTAAGTGCAGAGGACAGCAGGCTGATTGTTCTGAATTTCTTTGATCTACAGGCAATCAGGTTGAAAGGAATCCACTTCTTCGCAGGGAAGGAAAGCACGGGGAGCACTGGGAGTTATGACTGGCACTGGGTTGGGGCCAGGGCAATCCAGAACACCTCAGAAAAGGGGGCCACATGGTTACCATATCCGGCAAATCCACCTCACACCCCAAATGCCCAGTGAGAGAGCTGCCCCCTGGAAAGTAGCCTCAAATGCACCAAAAGACCCTCAGCCCAGTACCCCTTTCACATGTCAATGTAGATTAAAAAAAAAAAAAAATAGAAAAGTAAATAGGGTTTTTGTTGTTGTTCTCAAAAAAAAAAAAAACACAAAAGTGAAATGAGCAGACAGATGAAATTAGAACACTAAGCTCTTCACCCAATTACAATTCACACTGACTAGCAATTTGTAGGGCTGTTCCTAATGTTTTTTTCTTTGTTTTTTTCTTTAACTACTTTTTTTGAAAACCACTAACCATTGCCTTCTCCGTGTGAAAATCATGGTCTCTCTCATGTCATGGGTTTGGTGCCCACGGTGTTTCCTTTTTCTCACACAAAGGCAGGCACGTGCGGCCCTTCGACGTGCGGTGGTGAGATCATGCCCGGAGGCCGATGTTAACTGCCATTTACACGGCATCTGAGACTAGCTGATTCATGTCAAAAGATAATCACATGGAAAAGCAGAGTAGGCATGACCTCCCTATGTTTTCACTATTACATACTGTCCTTGTGCTTTTTCCCCCTGCGTTGACTTTCTGGAATTGATCTCAAGTTTTAAGTGTGGTGGTGTGTTTCTAAGGCAGACAGAAAGAGAAGCAACTCTGGAACTGAAAGCAACTCATCTTACCAATAGCTGGAACGTTCTAGTTCCAAAGGCTTAGATTAGCTGATAGATCCATAAGAAACTTGTAACAACACAAAGAAAGTTGCAGAACTGAGTTTTTGCTGCTGTCTTTCACTTTTTGTCCAATCTCGTTTTTGGTTTTGTTTTTTGTTTCTTTGTTTACTGGCAAAATTTTCTTTTTTAGTGGCTGTCTCTGGTTGAAATGGTTTGCACCTGCTTTGACTCAGTGATGTGCTGTTCCACGCTGTAGATCCTAAAAGACTTCCTAATCTATATGGTTTTCCTTACCGGGGCATGCGGCTTTAAATACTGGCAGTACTGGGTCTGGAGCGTGACTATGGAGGGGAAGGCGTGGGGATGCTGCCAGAGCAAAGCCAACTGGATTACAATGTCCTCTACCAACCGAAGGAGCACTGAGTGTGAACCCCCGGCTTCCAGGGTTGTCTGCTCAGCCCCACCCTTCACCCCAACCCCCGGCTCCCTCCCCAACCCACCCAGGGCGAATCACTTAAAGACTGACTGAAAAGTGGGACATTCATGATTTTTCATTTTCTTCATGAAGTTTTTGAATTCCTTGTTTTTCTTGTCCCACTTGTGGATAGCCGTCAGCAAGTACTGGCTCTTCACTTTCCGGCCCATGATGAGGAAATGGTGGCTGAGGTTGTCCAGCTGGTGGCATGGGCAGTCAGCCCCGTTCTTCAGGTACAGGACCAGCTTCTTCAGTTCCTTCTTCTTGATGGGTCCCAACTTCAGGGGTTTCTTCTTCTTGGGGACAATCTTTTTGTCACCATTTTCTTTTTTCACTTCTTTAATTTTCATCCTCAGCGCTAGAGATGGTGCAGGCAGAGAGGGGAAGAGGAGAGAAGGAGGGAGAAAAAGGATTTTAGAACACAGTTTTCCATCTAAAACAATAACCCAAACTTAGCACTCAAAAGGAGGCTGAAATGAAAGGCAACTGGCAAGTCAAAGAAAGAAGCAGTTTTACAGATGAACACCAAGGTCTTAGTTCATCTCTATGTTCTGATTTTGCCCCCTAGTTCCATGGTGTCTAATGGTAACTCAGTAGTTGCCCTGGTATGCCATGAGAGTCTCGAATACATTTTCAGAACCAAATCATAGGGGCACCTGGGTAACTCAGTCAGTTAAGCGTCTGCCTTAGGCTCAGGTCATGGTCTCAGGGTCCTGGGATTGAACCCCGAGTCGGGCTCTCTGCTCAGCGGGGAGTCTGTTTCTCCCTCCATGCTCTCCCTCTCTTTCTCTTTCAAATAAATAAATAAAATCTTTTTTTAAAAAAAAAAGAACCAAATCATATTTCTTTTTTTAAAATTCAGTGACTCAAAATATCATACATACAATGCTTTAAGAGACAGGGATCATATACTTGAATATAATCCATATACTCTAACACTATAGGCCTCAGGATTCAAAGAAAAAACTCACCCCAAGTTTGCTTTGTTTTTTTTTTTTTAAAGAGAAATCCATTGGTTTAGATTTTTAACATCCAAAGGACCTAAAATTCCTTGAAAGTTGGGTTCTGTAAACCAGACCAACAAACCCTATGCGTGCACATGCAGCAATGGGGAAATTTAAACAGTGCATCAAATGGTCATGCTTGAGTGCATCAAAAATCAGTGTCCAACTTCTGCACTGGAGAAATCACAATCCCCACCACTGCACCTGTAGGGAGTTTTGACAGCAGGTACTGCTGATGTTCCGTCAACCACAAAGCGACCACTGATGGGTGCCACAAATATTCTTTCCACTGGGTAGACTCACACAGGATCAAACTCTGCTTTGAGTTTTTGACAGAGAAATCCAAGTGAGGACCTCCTGGAGTCTAACACGGGACGTGGGCACAGCTCTTTGTAGGGAGAGAAACAGCCCATCCACCAAGCCGGGCTTCCCTTTTCTTTGTCTCTACGGACCCTGAGTTAACATTATTTTAATGTGAACGTATGGGCAGGAAATGTAGTGATGGCTACACAAGGTCTGTCGGTGAAGATAACTAAATTCACGTGGAGGCTTTCTATAAGATGCAAAAGCACTAAAAATCAGCATCACTGTGACAATCAACATCCCTCTCAGGCTGGCCAGCCCAGATAGTTCCAAAGAAGAGGAAAATCATTCTCCAGATGCTAGTCACCAGATAATCTGTGCATCCTCTGAATTCTTCTAAATTCAAAATTAGCAAGCCCCCCTCTTTTTAATAACTCAAAGCTCCCACCCACACTCCATGAGGAAAGGCTTGAATCTGAACAGAATAGCACTAGCTAACAATTAGGAGAGCATATGGCATGTCAGGAAGTGTGCTAAGTATTTTCCATGAATTTCCTCAATTAAACCTAACAACTCCATGAGGAAGGTATAATTATTTTTCCCATTTACAACTCCATGAGGAAGGTATAATTATTTTTCCCATTTAATAGATGAGAAAGCTGTGGCATAGGGGGTTAAGTTTACTTGGCAAGAGTCACTAATCCTCAACTTAAACCCATGTCTTAAGTGTGCACTTTGAATCCCTGTGCAGTCCATGCTGACTCTATGGCTTCAAAATTCTATATAATGAACCTCGTACTTAGAGGACCGGCTACAAGGATCAAGAAAATAAGGGGGAGGAGCTCAGACTCACTTCCTGGTTTCACCCACATTTCAAAATGACTTCATTTACGAAATGGTAGAAGAGTTTCTCCTGCTTAAAAGAGCCTGCTCTGGCAAAGGGAAAACTGCATTTGCAAAGGCTTTATTATTTAGTATTTAGTTGATTAGAAAACACACCCTTGGCTAACTCGAGAATAAGAAGGAGGGGGGAACATCCTGGAAACAAACCTTTAATGAATGTGTCAAAGTCAGTCAATTAAACGCTCCCACTGCTTTCTTTTTCTTACAAAAAGAGTTCCAGATTTTGCAGTCTACTTAATCTCATATAATACCCTCGGCCTGGGATCCCTTAAGAAATGCCTCCCTCCCAAGGGCAGCAGAAAGTTCAGGAACTGGGCACTAAGCAGCAGAAGGCTCTCGTGGAGGATTAACCTTGACCTTTCAGGCTGGTCCAGGCTTCCCAGCACACATGGGAGTGAGTTGAGTACAGCTTCCCAAAGAGTTCCTTTCTTTAAGCTCTCCCCCACCCAAACCAGCCACTGCCCAGTGCTTCTGATTAGGCTTGATTCCCATCCCCACTCTGGACAGAGGGTAGTGGGGACCAGCAGGCAGGAGTGTGGCAAACAGAGAGCAACAGAAACCACCTGTCCAGGGCTTCACCCCAGACGTGCCTCCACAGGCCGACACTTGGTTTAGCTTCCCTTGTGGGCTTACAAATGTGGTGCCTGGTGGTTCACTTGGGAAAAGACTTCAACTGTTCTGGTCTGTGGCTCACTGAATGAGAAGAGTTCTCAGTGGGGTTGAGTAAGGGACCAGCACGAGGAGACTCACTGCCCGGGCCTAAGCAAAGTCAAGTCTCCACCTCTGCCTCCCCTCCGCAAAACGAAGACAGGACTGGGAGAAACCACGTATCAGAGAAAGGCAGGAAGGAATACTGCAGGAGTGAGAACAATTCTACTCCTTTCACAAGACCCTCTAAATAAAGGTGCCCCACATTGTTAGATGAATCCCAAGGTAGCTCCCAAAGTCGAAGGCTGAGAACCAAGCGTTGTTATAGAAACAATCAATTACATCACCAGGTGAGATGAGTGCGTGCCCCAACTGACAATGTGGACCCCCTCTTTTTTTAATATATTTATTTATTTATGAGAGAGAGAGAGAGCACGGGGGCAGAGGGGCAAAGGGAAAGAGGGTCATAAGGAGTCTCCACACTGAGCACAAGCCCAACACCGGGCTCTATCTCACGACCCTGAGATCAGGACCTGAGCCAAAACCAAGAGTCAGATACTTAACCAACTGCACCCCCCAGACACCACGTGGGCACCCTCTTTTCTGCAGATTAGTGAGCCATCAGTTTTCGAGTGCCAGACTCTACAGATGAGCACAGGATAGGCTGCTCTGTGCGCGGCTCCGGATTTAATGCTCAGAGTAATCATGTTAAGAAGGCACCGTTAGTATTTATTAAAATCAAGGAGAAGGACTCAGGTTAAGTAATGACAACCCAAAGCCACAGTATGTAAGAGATAGATTCAGAATTAAAACCCACACTTAACCCCAAAGACCACACTCTTTCCTACTACACCATGACTGGGTTTAAAATGATATTGCTTCAGTGGAAACTATTTCACTCTTTTGATTGTGTTGCTTTTAATCACAACTCAAATCAAAAATTAATGTTCCTTTGCCATGACCGTGTAAAGGAATTTAGTTTACATAGGTGGGGGGACAGCGAGGGGAGAGGGGAAATCAAATGATGGAAATGTGTTATGCATTAGGCTCTTTATTTCTTGCCATTTGGCTCAGTTTCTTTTTTGAGGTGGGGAGAGTAAGGAAGGAGGCACATATGGCCAGAAATTACTAACATCTTTCCATCTTTTAAGGGTTTATTTTAGGGATGCAGATTACCAACAATGTTTGGATAGGCGATTAGCCGTCCAAGGTTGATTTCTCTGTGCCTTGTGGATATGTGTACAGCCCCCCACCATACAATATCCAGGGGCTTCTGGGACAGGGGTGGGTGCTGGCCCAGGAGCAGCCTGGAACTGATCACCACTTCCTCTTCCCCTACCAGGCCTCCACCATGCAGACAGAGCCTGGACCCCAGAGATCTGCCCATAGACTGTGTTCACAGTTTGCAATGCAAATGGCGGCGTGGGCAGGCAGGAGAAGCCGCAGGAGGCGGCAGCTGGGGCAACAGCTGGGGCACTGGATAGAGTCCTGGGTCCTGGGTTCTAACTGTGTGACCACAAAATCTGGTTTTGAGCTCCCTAAGTCTCAGTCTTCCATCTGTAAAGTGTAGAGTGCTGCCTGCCTTCCGGCCCGGGCAGCACTACCATCCAGAGGGCCCATGCTGGGCAATACTGGGGAGCCAACAGATCTCCTCTCTGGCACTATCCTCCACCCTGTGCTCAGGCTTCTCCGTCTTCACATGCCCTTCTCACCCTGGGGCAAAATGCTACAAGTACCTCGGGCCCTTGATCTTGGCTACCTGGAACACCTGGACCCTGAACTAAAACAAAACAAACAAACAAAACACTTCAGTTTTTTTTTAGCAACAACCTAACATCTTCTGAGCGTAGAATATTACTTCCACCTCTCACCTTGCTGGTCACTGCCAGCAAGAGTTCAGAGACCCAGAAACTTTGAAAGCCCAAGTTAAGGTCGCGACGAGGGGTTGTCTAGGTCTCTCTCGTCAATCTTAAAATAAATAACCCCTTATCTTCAGGTAGACCCTTAAAATTTCATTCCACTTTTAGTCACCTGAAACCACATTTTTTGCTCAGAAATGATACTTCCTTGGTAGCCTCCCCATGGGGCCTGGCCATAGTTCTGAGGCTAAAATGAGAACAGGAAACTCATTACACCCAATTCAAACCCACACTCTCCTCAAAACCATCTCTTCCTCCTGACCCTCTTATACTAATGGTGCCACCATGCGTCCAATTACCTAGACAGGATGCTTGGATGTATGGCAACCCTTGGCCAAGAGCTGGCCATTCATACAACCAATAATGTGGAATTGCTCAGCCGGAGTGCAAGAAGGATCCAATGCAAAAGGTGGGAAAGCTAAGTTAGTGATCAGATTTGTGACTCGGCTGATGACAATGAAGAGTCAAGTACAGAGAAAAGAGAGAATGAGGGCCCTCAGGGAGCACCATCACTGGGGAGAGAGGAAGGGTTATTGTGAAAGTCATCAGAGGCACAGATGGAAAACCAGGCAGCCAAGTGTCTCAGAAAGCGCAGAGGGAGGGCATTTCAAATAGAGGAAATGCTTCTCCATCCCAAATGCTGCAGAGTTGAAGCATGAGTGTGAGACGAGATCATTCAACTTGGTGATTTGGGGGTCACTGATGGCCTGTGGGAGGGCTGAGGGTGAATTGTGGGGAGCTAAAAACCACTGGGAAGTGAAAAGAAAAGGTATGCCATACTGGCAACCATCAAGCTTCTGGAATGTTTGTGAAGAGTTACCACTGGCTACTTCTAGCCAAACACATTAGACTGAGTGCACACAATCATTTCCACTCCATTCTGCAGTCAGTTTAAAATCATAGTAAAAAACAAAGTTATAAACACATGCAAGAAAACAAGAACATATCAGCATGCAGAATAATAGAAAGCAAATGGATGGTGAACCCTGGCTTGACAGGGAGAAGAAAAACTGAAACCAAATGGCTTATGGATAGGGATGCCTGCAAGAAACAAGCCAATCCACACTGCAGGACCCATAAATGGTCATGAATGGGGGCCACTGGGTACTTCTGAACTCCATTACAGAGGTTGTATTGAATATAAGAATTGGCTAAAAGTCTGTAGAAAGACACTCAGATCCACCAGCCCTGGGCCATAAATTCGGTAAGAGCCCCTCACCAACTCCAGCAACAGCCAAGAGGTTTATCCTTTGTAGAAGGTTTGAACCAGACAGTCTCTGGGCTTAGGAGCACCAGACTGCAAAAAAAAGGTAGGGTGGTGATGGGCTGGACTCCCTCCACAGGATTAAGTGACAGTCTGCACACTAAATAGTGAGTCCCGCAAGTCTTAGAACACTGCATTTATATCCCCCAGAGAGGAGTGATGAGTTTCTATCTAAAGAAACTAGTAGCCCTAAATAGAAGACCTACAGCTCCCCCACCAGCAAAACTCTACACCAAGGCCCTAACAAGTTACAGGCCATGCATTCACACACAGAGCTTCCAACTTAGTCCTTCACTCTTCAACTCGAATGGCCAGCCAAGGGTCAGCAAGCATTTAAACAAAGCCTCGAAGTGTGAACCACAGAGACCAAAACATAAAAAACAAACAGGCAAAAAAAGAATTCAGAGATAACAGAGACCACGTGGGGAACACAAGAAAACTTTTTACAAAGATAATATTAGAGAAGACGTTGTATTCATAAAACCAGAATGGAAAGCTATTAGAAGAAATGTTGGGAGAACAAAAAGAGTATTTGGATATTTAAAATGTAAGAATGCTAGACAAGTGCTTTAAGATAAGGTTGAAACAGTTTCCTGGGAAGCTGAACCAAATGACAAAGAAATGGGAAATGGGAGACCGAAGGAAGCCACACGGGGTCAGCCAGGAGCCTCCACATCTGAACAAGAGAGAACCAAGAAAGTGGATGGGAGAAATACCAAAGAAATCATACAAGAAAATTTCCAGAAATAAGCATGAATTCTTGGATTCAACAGTACCGCGCTCAACCAATCATGACATTTAGAAACACCAACATAAAGAGAACTTTTAAAGTCCTCTAGAGAAAAAGAGATTATACATCTAGTACAGAGGATCAGTCAAGCAGAATGGCATTGGATTTATCAACAGCAACACTAGAAGCTGGAGGATAATGGGTCAACGCCTTTAAAATTCCCAAATTCAACCCTGAGCCAAGCTATCAATCAGTGTCTGAGTGTAGAATAAAGACATCTTCAGAAGTCCAATGGTTAGAAAAAAGTTCTCCTCCATATGCCTTTTCTTAGGAAACTACTCCATGATGTGCTCTACAAAAGTGCAAAACAAGTCACGGGATTCAGGAAACCAAAGATCTAACATATGACAGAAGCAACGGAAGTCTTAAAATGATTTTTCCAGAACAACCATGGGGCAGGCCTAAAGCTCAGTCAGTCCTGAAACCGGAGGAAAGAGGGCTGGGACAGATTACCTGCTGTATACCTGCAGAAAAGTTCCGGGCTGATTTCCTATTATAAACATAAGGAACTGGGAACAGAGAATGAGACAACTGCTATCTCAAAGGAAAACAAAAAGGTATACAAGAGAGGGAATACAAATGCAGTACACTACATGGCTCAGCTGTAAATCACATTTATTCATTGTAATAAATTAAACATTGAGTAATCATTTCACCAAAAGAGTAATATAATTATATTGTAAAGAATGGGGACAAGTGGACACATAAGACAGATAAATTTTTATCTTCAATAATACAATATCAGTAATAACTAAAAATTAAAATTAAAAATTAATGTTTATTTGGGGAACCTGGGTGGCTCAGTCAGTTAAGCCTCTGCCTTCAGCTCAGGTCATGATCCCAGGCTTCTGGGATCGAGTCCCGCATCCGGCTCCTTGCTCAGTGGGGAGTTTGCTTCTCCTTCTCCCTCTGCCTCTCCCCCCAGCTCATGCTCTCTCTCTCAAATAAATAAAATATTTTTTAAAAAGTAATGTTATTTATTGACTCCATTTTGCTAAATATCAAAAGAAGTAGCTACTTAGTTAGAAAATATTACCTGTGAGCTGTGGGAATTAGTGGTGGGAAGGCATCACATGGAGGGCTGCAGTTTTTTGTTAGAAACCTTTTAACACTATGACTTTTTAAACTGCATTTATTTTGACTCAAAAACCTTAAGTTTAAGTAAATTTTATAGCCTAGTAAGTAACTTAAATGTATATAAACTACAAATAAATGACAAAATGTGAGATCTTAAAAGAAACACAAAGATTACATTTCCAGGTCCTCTACTCTTCATTCGAGTGACGCTTGGTGTTAGGGCTTCTTAAGGGATTTCAGTAAGAATTGTGCTCCCTGCCTCTCTACCCAGAGCTCTCTGCTCTCTTCCAGAGCTCTTCCAACTATGGAGCAAGAAAGCAAGGGGATGAATGGGATCCTGGCAGATTTGGAGGACAACAGGGCAATGAAAAATCATCCAGGAGCACACACCACACCACACCCTGACTCCTCGTAACTTGCCTTTTGTCCTCAATTACTTTTTCCTGCAGAGAGGGCTGAAGATCCCAAAGAGATGATTTGAGGAACAGGGGGATAAGACTGGAAAACTCTTTACAAAGTGACCTGTTCTCAGCCCCTTGGATCAGGAAGGCCCACAGATGGCCACCCCATGCATCAGCCCCATAGGCTTGGCTGACGCCCCTCCTCCAAACGAAAAAGCCCGTTCAAGATGGCAAGACCTAGCTAAGCACTTGTGACAGAGAGGACCTGATTTCTACTTCCTGGCCCCATTTTCGCAAATCCTTTGGGTGGGCGACCCTGAGGCAGCCAGGGCCATCCCCAAATCCAACAGTGCAAATGAGATTTGGTAACAGTGCTGGGTCAGGGTTTGGCTGTGAGAAACCACAGCGTCTTTCCGACCTGCAGTGGAGGGCCTGGGCACCAGGGCAAGGCTGGCTTTGAGGCATCAGGGCCCAGATGAGTCCTGCTGACAGAGGCCCTGCGATGGCAGCTTACCAGACTTCTCTGTTCCCAGCGGGAGCCGGTGCTTGGCATCATTCATTCGTTTAGCAAAAAAAGAAGCTTGCATTTGGTCACAACAACTCAGACTCGATCCTCTGACCACAAACCACACACTGAATACTTACGTGTGTTTACTAACTACAGGACATACGTTACAAAAAAACAAAGAACAAAAATCAATTGAAAGCAGCCTTCTTTTTCTCTCATTTACAAAAACAGCAGATGGAGAAAATGCTCCTGGAGTGACTTATTTGGGGCAAATTATTTCGTTGAGGTTTTCCTGTTTTGTGGACCCCAGACATCGTGGGGAGGTTGGGGGTGGAGGTGTCAGGCAGGAGAGAAGAGGCTACCCCCCCAACACCCTCACAGAAATTCACACACAGAGCAAACCAGCAGCCGTGTCAGCCACCCCGAATCCCGCCACCTAATTGCTTGATTTCACGGATCGCGTTAAATCCCCACTGATTTAAGCTAATGGTACAAAATGAAAACCCCACTTTGAGAGCAAAGAGCTGCCTGGTGTGGTTTTATTTGGGAAGACATGGGCACTGGCAGCCCAGGCAGCAGGGCCAAGGGCCTCAGAGTGGGACAAAGAAGAGCTTTGGCCCTTCGTCCCAGTAGGCACCAGCTCCCTGCCCCCACCCCTGAGCAGGAGGCAGAGGAGAATAGGAGAATTGCTTAAATGCAGTCAATCATTAGGATTGATTGAATCTTGGCTCCAAGTCCCGGCCAACCTGCCAAGGCAAACAGTGTTTCCTGCTGCGGGGTCACTGGGTTTCCTCCATTCCTCTCCCTTTCACCCCCCAGTGTTCGCCCAAATGGCAAGGTGGGGTGTGGAATGGTCTCTTGGAAGGGAAAAGGTGGGGAGAGGGTCTGAAAAGCCACGAACTCTCCCTGTCTCTGAGAGAGATTTAAGAGAGGTCCTCGAATACTGTGTCATCAGAATCACCTGGAGGACTTATTTAAAATGCAGGTTGCTGAGCCAGTGGCTGATTCAGTAGCAGTAGGACGGGGCCCAAGAATTTGTATTCCCATTTGGGAACACAAAACGTTCCCAAGTGAGGGGCGCCTGGGTGGCTCAGTTGGTTAAGCGGCCCACTCTTGATTTCGGCTCAGGTCATGATCTCAGGGTCGTGAGATGGAGGCCCGAGTAGGGCGCCACCCTCAGCGGGGAACCTACTGGAGATTCTCTCTCCTTCTGCCCCTCCCCCAGCTCATGTGCTATAAATTAATTAATTAATTAATTAATTAATTAATTAAAATCTAAAAAAAAGTTCCCAAGTGATGTTGATGCTGCTGGTCTGGAGACCACAGCTGAGAACCACCGGTTCAAAGGATTTGAGGGTAAGCCTAGGGTAGGCTTTCTGATTTGTAACCTTGGTTATTCACAGTGGTGCACTCTGAGGGCCCTTTCTTGGATGGTGTCCAAACATCCTGGAGGCCCAACACGCTCTACGCCCTCCAAACTCACTGAAGTTCCGGCTGAAGTCAGCAAGTTCAACACGGACACGTCCGAGACCCAGCTGACCTTGAGCAAGCTGGTCTGGCACCATTTTCAGAATCACCAAGGTCTCTGGGGCCCCTCTCCTCAGAGGTGGATCTTGCAACGTCAGGAAATCAAAGGCTTTGGTAGCAAAAGGCAGCACGTTTCAGTGGAGAGGCCTCCAGCTTCCAGTGCGGACTCCCAACACTAACTTTTTGTATAAACTTGGGTAAATCACTTTACTTCTCTGGTTCTCCACGAGATCCACTTGGACCAGTTAATCTCAATTTCCATTTCAGTACTGGCAAAAATCTTTCTAAATCATCATACTTCCTTTCTCTGTCTTGAAATCCAATATAGAAACACTAATCATCCTAGGGAAAGGATCTTCCATCTCAGACGGCAACTGCTGCCCTGACCTGCTGACATCACCTGGGGACCTTGCTTCCGTCGACCGTAGCCCGGGCCTACAGTGAACACGTTGGCACGAGAGTCCAGTCCTGATGGTGCAGTTGCCTAAACTCAAAGACAGCCCCAGAACACAGCACAGGGAACATAGTCGATGCGAGTGTAATAGTTGTATGGGGACAGATGGTAGCTACACTTGTTGTAAACATAGCATAACACATAGAGAGGCTGCATCACTATGTCATAAGCCTGAAACGAACATGACATTGTGTATCAACTAGACTCAAAAGAATCTTTTTTAAAAAGCCCCAGAGAATCGGACACACTCCAAGCCCAGTGGCCAGCACGTCTGCATGCTAGCCCCTTCCATAGTTGGGAGAGGGGGCCTAGGGTGGACCCCGACCCCTTGGCTGGCCCTGGGCCCCTGGCTAGGATATCCCTGAGGAAGCTGTGAGCCCAGGCCTCTGGAAACTGGGGGCAGGCCCACCTTAGCTGGTATCCCTTTATTGTTTTCTTAGCTGATCCCTCTAAAGGCAGAAGGTGCACTGCAGGCAAAATTCATGCTTCTTTCTCCCCATCCTTCTGGCCCAGCTACAGCCCATCTTCTCCCTGAAGCCTCCCCAGGCCGGTCCAGCCTTGACCTTCATGGCCCTCCCTGTCTGAACCAGGATTGAGCACAGCATGCTAATTACCCATGAGTGTGCCCCATCTGCCCCCTCCCCGTGCCGCGCATGGACCACGCTCATCTCTGTTCACCGACTAGTGTGCCTAACACAGCACAGAGCTCAGTCTAACATTTATCAGATACCCAAATGAATAAAGAGATAGAAACAGCAAACTCACTGCCTTGAAGTCCACAGCCTTACTAATGAAACTGGAATTAGTTGCACACACCTCTGCCTTAGGACTGACAACCACCACCGTGGCCAACAGTCATTGAACACCTGCCCGAGCCAGGCACCGGCCTAGGCGCTTTTATACGTACTAACTCCGTGAATCCTCTAACAACCCTCTGAGGGAAATTCTCTCATTATAACCCGTTTGCTGATGAGGAAACAGAACAGTTCAAGTAATGCACCAACGGGTCAACAGCAGAGCTGGAATTTGATCCTGGGGAGTCTAGGGCACAAAATGTGAATCATATCAGAGGGGAAGCTAACTCTACCAGAAGGGGCTGAGGCAAGGTCGTCATTGTCCAACGCCTCAGCACAGATGGTGCTTGGGAAAGGTCCACATGAACAGGCAGACCTCGCGTGAGGCCTGAGCAGGCAACCGCTATCCTCTGGGTCTCCCTATTTCTTCTCTTGACCATGCAAAGAATGTTCTCGAACAAGTTCACCCCAAACACTGTCCCTCAGAAGTACTAACAGAGAGGTGCCATTGAAACTCTTGAATGGTACTGATAATTAAGATGATATTAATTTGATATGGTGAAGCAATTAAGTAAAAAATCTCCGCTCTTAAAAAGCCTGGGATGAGGAAAACTGCAAAGTAATTTTAGGGATGGAAAATGCCTATAATATGAAGTTAACTGCAAAGAAATCACTCTGCAAAATTGTGTATATCGATGATGTAGAGGAGAGAAAGACAGCAAAATGTTATCAGCAGCTGTCTCCGGATGCTGAGGGGATGGGCGACGTCTACCCTCTTCATGTGCTTTTCATGATTTCCCAAGTTTCACGCAATAAATACATATATTACAATCGGGAGGGCGGGGGGGGGGGGGGGAAGGTCTCCAAAAAAGAAGTCAGTCATTTCAGGAAAAGATGTGGTCAAATGACATGTTTAAAACCTACCATTCATGACTCTTCAGCTCATCAACAGTGTTCAGAGGTTATTCTCTGTTCCTTGTTAGAGGTTCTGCTGCCTCAGGAGGGGAAACAGGTTTTCACAGAAATCCCAGGAGACACCAAATTAAGTATCTGCTGATCCTGTGTGCATTTGACCGGGATTTCCCATCCAAAAAAAAAAAAAATCTTTTAAGATTTTATTTATTTATTTGTCAGAGAGAGAGCACGCACGTGCGTGCACGAGAAAGGGGGAGCGGCAGGCAGAGGGAGAAGCAGGCTCCCCGCTGAGCAGGGAGCCCAACACGGGGCTTGATCCTGGGACCCTGGAATCATGACCTGAGCTGAAGGCAGATGCTTACCCGACTGAGCCACCCAGGCATCCCCCCCCCAAAAAAATGTTAAATTCCTTGCTACTTCATAGTTTCCAGGGGCGATTACCACAGAGACACCCTGGGCATGGGGTGGGGGACCAAGTGCATAATTGAGCTTCTAAACTAGGACACTTTTGAGACAGAAAGAAGGTAACTGATTATTATGCCAGGACAAAAGGAATAAACTGGGACTGTCCCAGGCAAACTAGAATATTCGGTCATCCGAACAAGAAACTGGCCCACATGTAAGGAGTGCGTGCCTGTTTTGAGGATGTGACTGGGCGTAGAGCCGGTGAACAGGAGGCAACAGAGCCCTGCCTCCTCCCTCTCTGGGTTCCCAGAGCTGCCCAGCAGGTGCACAGGCCAGAGAACAAGGCCCACTTTGTCTAACCCAGGAGATCCCAACCCTTCCAAAGCAGTGAAGCAGACATCCCCGACTGGGGCAAAGCAGAGTCCAATAGCACGGAACCACCATTCAGCTGGTAGGAACCTTAGGACACAGCCCAGAAGTTCCAAGCTGTTCCCTCAGTCTAGTGAGAAAACTGACACCTAGTCAGTGATTTGAGGCACAAAGCTGTTTGGAGTATAATAAGCAGAACAGAAGACACCTGTCCTGGGGTGTCTTCCTTCCACTGTGGCAAGCTGCTTGTCAGGTGTGAGGTGAGGGAATGTTCTCACTCAGAACTCACTGTCCCCCTTTTCCCTCCCAAGGGCGTTCTAGGTATAAAAGGACTCAGAAGAGAGAAGCACCTTGGGGCGCCTGGGTGGCTCAGTTGGTTAAGCAACTGCCTTCGGCTCAGGTCATGATCCTGGAGTCCCGGGATCGAGTCCCGCATCGGGCTCCCTGCTCGGCAGGGAGTCTGCTTCTCCCTCTGACCCTCCCCCCTCTCATGTGCTCTCTCTCATTCTCTCTCTCTCAAATAAATAAATAAAATCTTTAAAAAAAAAAAAAAGAGAGAGAGAGAGAAGCACCTCTCTGACTCATCATAGACTTCTCCAAAGTACCAAGCTAAGAAAGCTCCAAAAACACAGGCCTATGTCCAAAAGATTCATTCTGGGATTTGCTCTGAGGCAGAAACAGAAGCCTCATCTCAAGACCTGATGCCACCCCTCCCCTGATATTAGGTGCTTCTTAGTCACTCACATTTCTTTCTGATCCCACATATCTACCCAACTTTCTGCGCTTAAATTTTCTGTTTCTTCCCCCAAGCCCCCCATCACTCTAGGCTTTGTGTAAACAGCAGAGAGGCTTGGAAGACCCAGCTGACCTAGCGACCTGACCAACTGTGGCCCTTTGCAGGCCCCAAGTTCCAGCCTGAGCCCGGGCACACGGTGCACACCTTCCCCACCCATCAGCTCTGTGAGCCTAAGGGGAGCATGTGGTGCAGGGGAAATGAAGGTGGGGAGCACATATGCCCCTCCCAACTATGCTCTTTTCTGTTTCTTTGGGAATGCCACTTACTAGAAAGAGACAAGACCAAAAACAAACTTCCCCATAACTGTAAGGCTGTGGTCCCCTAGGGCCCCAGAGAAGGGACAAATAGCCCCAGCCCAGAGGAGAGCCACATGAAGTCTGGTGAAAGGGCAAAGACTCGGGGTACTGCGGAGACAGAACACAGCAAGAAACAGGTGTCTGGACCACCTTCTGGGACCATGCCCCCAACTCCCAAACGTACTCCTACCATTCAGGTGGTAAACGCTATCTGGGTATTTACCAAGTCCTGGGCACGTTTTCTTTCCATGTGCCCCAATACTCTCTACATAGATGCATCCCTGCCTACTGAACACAGTCAAAGCCCCAGGGGTCAGGGGCTGGCTCAGAGCCCCATGGGACAGTGCTGCCAGTACCCAGCTCCCCCAAGAGCATGCCCATTACAGAGGGTCAGCAGAGCTGACCCAACATACTGACTTTGCCTAGTTCTTTTCCTGGGCTCCCGTGCACCACCCAGGCAGCCAGGGGGAGGCCTCTCCCGCAGTTAGCTCCTCCCCAACCCCTCTGGGACTGTGCCCAGGGCACTCATCACACCACCGCCCCCACCCGCCCCCCACCACACCGGCCTCACCAGCAAGCTCTGCCTTGGTCCAAAGCTGGAAAAGTCTGGGAGGCTGGGCCGGTCTTTCCCAGATTTGCTGGAGAAACGAGGTCACAGCAGAGAACGATGGATGTGACAGCACAGACAGGGGAAGACGGAGGACAAATGTCCCCTTGCCTACAAGCACAGCTCAAGCACTTGCACAGTCACTTTGGTACACAGAACGTCTAAGCTCCTGGCTCCCATCCAAAGATTTCAGAGAAGTCGGTAAGTGGGAATGCGTCTTGTCAGCTGTCGGATGCTATAAGAACACCAGTACCAGTTTATATCTCTTGTGGACGGATGTGCACAGAAAGGCACCACAGAAATAAGGCAGTGCCAATCTATAAAAAGTGGAGGGTTTGCTGTGAAACTATCCTTAATTTGGCAAGCACGCCAGAGCTGATTCTGATCAGCAACCTGCGGGGCTGTGGGCAGCGGTCGGAGGAACTGACCCAGCGACGCAATCTCCAGATCTAGGATCCCTGTGCAAAGCTGCTGACCGTCTGCTTGTGTTCAAGTCTACCCTGATCAGGATTCCTCCACGAAAAGGCAGCCATGGTGCCTAACGCTCAACCAATACAGTTTTTCAAGGGTCTCTATTTTTCTGAAGACCTTAACCTGAGCTGCTGGAGCAATGCGTTAGAGAGCTCCATGCCAGGGGCACGGCTTCCCGAGCACGTTCTGGGGAGCCGGCTGCCCTCCATGTCTGGATGTGACTCTCCCAGGTTGGGCAGCGCGGCAAAGGTCACCTCACCTCGGGGGCTCTGTACAGCGTACTTCGTGGCTCTCGGCTCCATTCACAAACATGCCCATAATGTTAGCAAGTAGGGCTTGCTGTCTCCAGCAGCTACACATCGGAGCCACTGGCTCTATTCCAAGCCGCTCCCTGCCTCCCAGGGGCTACCAGGAGCCAGGCCCTGCCACGTGGGATGCAGCACCCCTTGGGTTCCCATCTCAGGCCTGGAATTTCCTCTGCCGAGCCTGGCACTCCAGACCGACAACGCTTTCTTCAGTGGAAACCCCTCCCAAGATTCACACATCAGTACCCACTGCATGAAGCTGCCTTTGCTTCATGTAGTTGTGGTTCATAATGCCTCTGACGACCACCCTCGACGGTCACCTACCAAGTCTGCCTTAGGGACCCCTGGTACTGACTGTCAACACCTTATTCAGTTCATCTTCCCAGCAACCTAATGAACTAGGGACTACGATCATCCACCTTTTCTTTTTAGAGAGAGGGGGAGGGGCAAAAGGAGAGGAAGAGAGAGTCTTAAGCAGGCTCCATGCCCAGAGATCTCACGACCCTGAGATCGTGATCTGAGCTGGAATCAAGAGTTGGACATGTAACCCAATGAACCACCCAGGCGCCCCCTATCATTCACCTTTTAAGACAAGCATATTTAGGCATATAATTTCCCAAAAGACACCAGCTAGTGACCTAGAGCCAGGATTCAATTCAGGAAAGTTGGCCCTAGAACCCTACAGTGAGCTGAATAGAGTTTCCCCAAAACTCCTGTCCACCTGGAACCTCAGAATGTGGTTTTGAAAGGCAGTCTTTTGCCGATGTGATCAGTTACAACTTGCTGTAACCGGATACCTGTGCGGGCTGCCCTGGCTGACCACCTGCTCTGTTGTGTGACCTTGGGCAAGTCACTTAACCTCCCTGAGCTTCATTTTCCTCAACTTACAAGAAGGGATAATTGCATTTTCCACACATCACAGGGTCATTGGTAGGTTCAATATAAAAATAAGCTCATGTATAAGAAAGCAAACTGTTCCTGCTATTTTTAAATCTCTACTGTTCTGAACATTTTTATTTTATACCATGTGAATATATTGCCATTTCAAAGCTGAATTACATATTCAAAAATAAATTATATGTTTAATTTATATATTATATGAGTAAGTATATATGTATAGAGCAATGATTTATTTATACTTCATTCATTCATTCACTTGTTTTATTCCCATGAACTTCTCAATTTTCAAGTACCCCTCTGCCTTCAGGAGAAGCAGAGAAGTACAAATACAGTTTCCTACTGTGTTTAGGCCAAAATAACTCTAGCTGTAGAATTTTGATTCTTTTCCTTATGGTCTTTCAAGAAGCTCTCTGTAACTGTGTATGATCTCATGCTTCTTCATCCCACTCCTAAAGGCTGAAGATTCCTACTATTTCACAGATAGAGCCCTGCTGAATTCAAATTCTTGCTTTTTATGATGTGACCTTAGACAGCACGGGTCCCCTGCCCTGGTTCTCTCTCTCTTTCTGTCATCTAGGGTTCAATGTCTTTGTTTCTTGAGTGTCAGGACACAGCCACATCTTTGCTACAACAGAAAGTACTTCTCCTTGACCTCCTCCAGGAGACTGTCACATTTATCTCCCGCTCTGTGTCCCCTACAAAGTTTGTGGGTTCTCCACTTGAAATGGGAACGGAATGATCTCTAAGGCCTTCTCCTGGGAATATGTTGCGTCGTCCCTATCAGGCAGACCTGGTAGCTGAATAGGAAGCCCAGGGAAACCATCCTTGGAAAGACGACATGCAGGCACCAGATCGCTTTGTTCAGCCATTCTCAAGATTTGCTTAAAGACAATCCAATGGAGGGAACCAGAAGGTCAGACCAAAATCAGCAGGTGAGCTTATAAAGCCTCCCAGATCAATACTACTTCTTCGAGATGGAGAAAACAATGCATTCCTCCAATTTTCTTGTATCTATTGATTAGTTCAACTAATGCACAGAGTTGATTAGCACCTGTTCCTTTGCTCCATCCAGCCTATCGCTGTACACGGGTGTCCTAGCGGGGCCAGAACACAACTGAGGGCTGTGCCCGCCACCCCCCCCACCTCAGCCGTGCGCCAACCCCACCAACATCGCCTCTTCGCAACTGACTGGTTACATGAGTACATGGGACTTCCTGGAGAAAATAAAACGTTAAGTTTCTTAGTGAGTGAGACCCATACATAAGCAGGCCCATCTACAGGCACTGCCAGGAGCCACCATCACTGAGGGAGGATATGAAGCCACTGGAGACGTCTAGGAGGAATGAGTGTGGCTCATTAGCACTGACTCAGAAGCTGGATCTGAGGGGAGGAGGGAACTGTGGCTCCAGGTGCAGCACAGGGGCTCTTGTGTGGATCAGCCACGCGGTGGGGAAAATGTGCTATGTAAAGATATCAAAGAGCTGCTCCACCAGAGGCTGTGACACATTAGGGCACATGAGGGCACAGCAAGGGCGGAGGGCCTTTCCCCTGAGAAGCCCCGCGGGCCAAGACGAGGGGAGCCCACGTTGGCTCTCCAAGAGCCGGGAGCCTCAGCCCGACATGGAACTGCAGCTGAGCAGAAGCCGGACTGGCCATGCCGCGGGATCTCCAGCTCAGCCAGCAGCAGCAGGGACAGCGGGCCTCAGCCAGCAGCCTAGCAGGCTAGCACGGTTTGGATGGCATTGTCATCATTTGTATCCAGAGGCTGCTGGGCCAGGGGACATTTGGTAAAGTCCCCGTGGTCCATTCAGGAGGAAAGTAGAGCATAAGTGTCCCTTTGGATAATCTCAGCCCTTCTTCCCTCAGGTCAGACACCCTGCCCCAGGTTCCAGTAACTTCATAACAGAGTGTGTGTCTGATGTGCCCCAGGAATTTGTCGTGGCCACGCCAGTCCTCTCCAGGTCCCTCCTCTTCCAACCCAGCAGTCCCTGTTGACTGGTTCGGGGTGAGGCTTCCCTTGAGGGGAAGGTTCTGCTTCATGGCCTGGTGTGTGTTGGAAGAACACTAACTTGGGGCATAGAAGCACAATTCTTAGAGTGGAGGGGACCGAAGAGGCCACGCAGCCTAAGTTTCGCTGCAGAGGCCGGGAGGAATGAGGACCACAATGTCGGCTGTCAGCAGCTGGTCAGGCACTAGAACCAGAGCTGCTGACTCCCCGAGGCCAAGGCGGCTCCCCTCCCCTCAGCTCCCAAGCACTTGCCCTCGATCCGGTCCCTTCACACACCCGGTCTCAGAAAGACGGCCCCCAGCCCCTCCGGTTCCAGCCCACGGGATCATGCAGCCTCCCTTCCGGCCTCCAAATGCAAGCAACCCAATTTCAACGCCAGGACCAAGTGCCAGAAACCAGAAAACTGAGCTCCATCCAGGCTGAAGAAGTGCAACCCCAGCTCACTATCAGATAAGTCCTTTCCTGCAAGAAATGTGGCTGTGGTGAAGGAGGGAAGCCGGGACCAGAGGCCCCTCTGCCAGTGCCCCACGCCCGTCAAGGAGAATCGAGGAAACACTGCCCGGTCCTCGTTCTGGCCCAGGGCTGCCGATCAGATAAAACAGCGGGCTGCAGGCCAGCACGCCATCCCCTCAATTCGGGAAACTTACTGAGCCATCCCGGGGGCCTGTCCAGGTGAGCCCCTGACCTGCCTGCCCCTAAGGAGCACTCCTAGGTGAGGCAGGGACTAGGAGAGATGTGCGTGCTCCCATGAGCGCACTCGTTAGAGAGCACACCACCAGATCACACCCACGGCCACGTCCGAGGTAGCTGTCCACCGGTGTCTCATGCCAGAGTTTCTCGGGGCGTGGGCCCCACAGGACCATCCATATGCTGAGGGCCCCATAGTAGGAAGAGGCAGCTTCTCAATGGCATCCTGGGTTGCTCATTCTAAGAAACGTGGAGGGCAAGGAAGGAGCACGGAGGGTTTTCAGCTGGCCCGAACTAGATTCTGCTCACCAACCGATTCCCGGAGAGCATCAGGAGAGGGGGATGGGGTGGGGATGATGAGCAAAAGAAAAGTTCCGAGTTCTTTGCTAGGCTTGCCTGCTCTCTACTTTGAGTAATCATTCAAAACAAGGAAATCTGCCAGAAGACACATTAAGTCTGTAAGAAAAGAAGGCTCCAGGCAAAGAGCTGTCAGTCACAGAGAAAAATCAACACAGTCTATTGATTTTCCTTTCCCAGTGAAGGGGCAGCTTCATGTTCAACCTTCTCACCGCCCTCCCCCATCCCACACAGTTACATGACTGTGAAGGCAGAAAAGGATTTTGTAAAAAGTCACCAGGAAAACTGATACCAGGGAGTGGGGGTGGACCAGATGGCTCTGCTTGTATGAAGGAAAGGGCAGGAGAAGGAGGCCCAAGCTGGGGCCTGCACTTCATTCCAGCTCCATTGGGCCTCCCTTCTGACAACTAGAGGCACGTTCCCTCAGAGTCATAGTCATCCGAATGCTTCAAGCCGTCTGGGCCTCCCTGCAGACACACAAGTCAGAATGACCTCGAGGCTGAGTTTGCACACCTAGAAGTTGCCCCTTTCTTGCTGAAAAGGGGGTCTACCCATGACTGAATAGAAACATATCTCCAGGGGCGCCTGGGTGGCTCAGTCATTAAGCATCTGCCTTTGGCTCAGGTCATGATCCCAGGGTCCTGGGATCGAGCCCCACATTGGGCTCCCTGCTCAGCGGGAAGCCTGCTTCTCCCTTTCCCACTCCCCCTGCTTGTGTTCCCTCTCTCGCTGTGTCTCTCTCTGTCAAATGAATAAATAAAATCTTTTTTTTAAAAAAAAAAAAGAAAGAAACATATCTCCAGAGTTCCACGTTGCTGGGTGATCTCATGAGCTGAGGCCGCAGTTTATTCCTCCCCCTTCCTTGGGAAAATCATCTGACGGCCTCACGAGAAAAGAAGTTCACGCACCATGGCAAGAGGCCATTTATCCTTTGAATAGCTCCTGTGGTTGAGACCCCACTACCTTGTTGATCAAAGTTTTACTGCCTCAAACAAGCCGGCTTCTATCAGAGCTCCGCAGAACATATCTTCCCTTTGCTGGACCAGACAACCTCAGCGCTCTCATCTCCTGTCCTCCTGACACTTGTAGTCCTAAGAAGCAGACATCTTTAAACACACAGACTCATCCAGTTGGAGGAGGATATGGGAAGAGAACTGCCAGGCCCCTTGGAGAGTGGGAAACATCCAACCTGAGCCCACAACACCTAGGTGCAATGGCCCGCAGCTCACTTTCCCCCACTTCACAGCTCCTACCTGCACAAAATCTCTGCCACCGGCCTCCCCAGGCCAAAGGGGTGCTGAATACTCAGTCTCTGTGCTGGCTTCGGTGCAGAGGAACAGCACAGAGAGTGCCAATAAAAGTCACTCTCGACTGAAGGATAGAGGTTCCCAGATGTGCCACATCTGCCGGGGCCACCGTCCCCTCTTTGGGGGCAAGGCTGTCATGAAGTCTCAGGCCTAAGTTTTCCAAGGGTCCTTTCCCACCCAATGCCTTGGACTTCGGTCTTCAGTTAATATTTGCCCCCCTCGTGAGCCCAGAAATTATCAGGGGTTACATCAGCCTATATTTTAATAACCTCCAAAACTCTTTCTAAGCTTCTCTGAGAAAAATATCACCATTACTATCCCGGTTCAGATTTGATA
Source organism: Mirounga angustirostris (assembly GCF_029215605.1). Taxonomy (NCBI): domain Eukaryota; kingdom Metazoa; phylum Chordata; class Mammalia; order Carnivora; family Phocidae; genus Mirounga; species Mirounga angustirostris. Next base: position 164,568,422 of record NW_026991710.1, read on the forward strand.
TATCTGTAAACTACATTCACCCTTCACTTTTTTCTTTTTTAGGGATGTGTGGCTTTGTGTTATGAGTGCTTTAGGGAAAATACGGCCACGCTGTGCATGCTGACAGCCCCTACTTGAACAGAAAGCCTTTCCTGAGGTTGCCAAGCTGAACTGCAGGATGGCACCTGTGACCAGGGGTGCGTAACTGGGTAGATGTGAATTTGCACCTGTCATTTCCAGGACCTTTCAGTACGATCTCATGAGGTCTACACACCAGTTCTGACAAGGATGCACAATTATCCTTGTGCGGTAGGTGAGAAATAACAGGACTGGGCCGAAGTCTCATGGCTGGTCAACTGTGGAGCTGGCATTACAACGTGAGGCTGAGGTCTAGAAGGCACATGTTCCCTGCTTCCAAGCTGCTTTTCCATCATGCTCTCCTTCCCCATGCAGGCAAAGGGGTTCCTGTGCCCTCCATTCCTGGGTTTCCGAGTAAGCACAGGGAAGAATGAGAGCCCTGGGAACGTGGTCAGGAGAGGGATCCCAACATGGGACCAGTCCAAGGAGAGGGGCTGAGGTCAGGACGCCCAGCAGCCACCCAGGCCCTGTCAGGGAATGCTGACCCACGGGGCAACAACGCGTTGCCCTGTGCAGTAGGCCTGCAACCCCAACTGAACTCTTCAGTTCGGGCATCCAAAGCACTTTTCATCTGCTGCACACTCTTAGGCACAGTCTTCTCTTCCACATGTGCCAAAGATGAAGGCCCAGTGTTCCCCGTGAACATGCCTGGGGAGCAGGGAGGCACTGATAAAGATACTTGATCAGGAAACCCAAGTCACGGAGTTTTTGAGGAAGAAAATAGTACGATTCCAGAGCTGGAAGAAGCGTTAGAGATCACCTCAGGTAATCCTTTCAATTTGCTTAAGGAATAGGCTCAGAGACTTAAACTGGCCTGAGTCACAAAGCTACGAGTGTCAGTGTTGGAATTAGAACCTGGGACTCCAGAAATTGTGTTATTTTCTATCACATCGCATATTATCTCCTTGCACAGAGTTCTTATTTTTGTTTTTTGACAGGTGGGTAAAATGAGTCTCAGAGAGGTTAAGTGGCTTCCTTGGGTTGACACAGTAGGTGGTAGAACCAGGCCTTGGACTCAGGTCTGTACGACTCCTAAGGGTATGTGTGCTCTTTCCAATATACTTTTAAGATCCTTGTGATGACCCCATGTCCTTTATGATAATCCCTGCTAACCACTCGAATCTGCTAAGGAAGTAACTCCTGCCCAGAGAACCAGCAGTTCTAAATGGGACTTGTGGGGAAAAAAAAAAAAAAAAAAAATTAAAAACCTAAACAAAAGAGGCCTAGTTGGCGTTTGAGGTAATAAACAAAACACCAAGACTATAGGAGTGTTCCCCAAACTTACAAAGATGGCGCCAGGTTCGCACAGAGACAGGCTGTGGAGAAAGCCCTTATAGAGGTCCCTAAAGCCTTCCCAAGGTGGGGAAATCAGTGGCATGTTCTCAAAGGCCTCACTCTGAAGTGCTGGCAGGAGGGGAAGCCTCTGACCTCACCAGTGGAGACTAAGCTCCTGGAGAGGCCAGAGTAGCTGTAAGAGGCAGGCTGCTCTTAGCTGTGCAAGCAGCTGACTGGCATGGCCGTGCTCACCCCGCAGATAAGCTGTGCATACGACAACACGTGCACAGCCCCTGGTGCCCCACGGCTCCACACGTGCATCTACGCCCACGCCTCAGACCTAGCCATGCACACACAGGCGTGAACACACATGCGCACCACTCACGCACGCCATCTGTGGCCGCTCCCCCTGTCCCTAGCTGTGGCTACAGCTCCTCTCACCTCCCTCCTCTAGAAAGCCAGCCCCTCGGGCTCTGGCTAATACCGTTCCCAGTCCAGCGATTATGGGGCTGGCTCCAGAAGCACTTGCGTTTGCTGCCTGCCTGGGCCACTAACAAGATCTGGAGAGAAAAGTCAGGGCAGTTTATGACAGCTCCTAATGATGACTGCTCATGGTAATGACCAGCTCTGCCGTGACCCGGGTCTGAGCTGATTACAGGCTCCGGCTCCCACTCCGCACGCCCAGAACAAAGGTTTCCCGGGGGGCCCTGACCGCAGCAGATGCCCGGGCCACGTGCTGACCTCATCAGGCCAGCCTTCGGGGGCTCCTTCAAGTGGGTGGCCCAGAGCTGGCCCAGGCCTGGCCGGCACTGCCCTGGGCCCTCTCTTAAGGATGTGATTTGAGGGCCTCCTCTCTTGCCCCTCCTCACCCTTACCCGCAGACTCGTCTATCCAAAATATCTTGCCTGAAGTTCTGCCGTTAGCATTTCACTGCTTTGGATTAATGAGTACCTTTTCTTTCCAGTCTCCCTCCCTTCCCAAGGTCTTCTTTTAAGATGCGAGTAAAAGTAACATTCCAAAATAGGTTTCTGATACCTCTCCAGTGCCAACAAGACAAATGTTCTATTCCTTAGCATGGCATTCAAGGCCCTTCATGACCTGACTTTTGCCTATTTTGTCGATCTCATTTCTAAATGTTTGCCTCCACACACATAAGCTGACTGCGAATAGACTCACTGCTCCTCAATATGCAGATAATGTCATACCTCCACGTCCAGACCTCTACTGGGACCTCCACACAGACCATTCCTCCTATGCCCATCTTTTCAGCCTGACAAACTCCTACCAATGCCTGGGAGAACACCACAAGGTATCTCCTCTCTGGAGCTTTCTCTGACCCCTCCCTGTGCTCCCACAGCCCCCACTTCCTAGCTATTCCAGGAACTTCAGCATAGGATGACTCGGTACTACGTGTATCTGTTTCCCCCTCTGTATCTCCTCAGAAGGTAAGCCCTCTGAGGGCAGCAACCACATCCCAATCATCCCGCCCAACCACTCTTATATGCGCTAATCAGGGCTGAGGCTGACAGAGGATGCATCCTCAATCCAGGCATTTATTAAACCTCTACCACTCACATGCCATTAGCCCATGGAGGCGCTTCCACCTCAAAGGCAGGAAATGCCATGTGGAGCAGGCACACAAGGGCCAGGTGCCAGGCCTGGGAGGCAGAAGAGAAGCACCTTCGGGAAGCCCATGGCAAACTGGAAGTTTTGGCCTCCAGAGGGCCCCAGGAATGAGGCGGGGGAAGGTGCCCCGGTCCCCCATGAGCTCAGCCACAGATAGACCCCCACCTCCACCTCCAAAACTCACCAGCTCCTACTCCGACGGAGGCATGACCAAGTGGGCTACTCTCACCTCATCTGGAGGCTCTGTACAAGGTTTCTCACTTAGGATCCAGCGTAAAAGGCACTACAGGATAGAATTGGGCCCACTAAAATCTCCCCTTGCCTGTACTTATCTGCACGGGTATGAGCGAGCTTCCAGCCAGCTAAGGTTTTACTTCCTTGCCAAGGGCTCACTTCAGAGCTCGGAAGACCTGCGGGGAGGAAGAGACCGTCTCTTTGGCTTTGACTATGGGAGTCCCCTCTTCCCAGGCCTGGGAAGAAATGATCCAAACGCTTCTGTGTGCACAACTAGAATCTCCTTGAGTGTGGATCCCAAAGTGAGCATATGTAGTACAAAGTATTAGCAAGGCCATGTAGTCAGTACATGTTCAACCACTGTCTGTTGAATTCAATCTGTGCAAGAGCACATACCTGCTGCAAATAGATTTGCAAACGAAAACACACACGTATACGCATCATACACCTGTTTCTAAATGAATATGGTTAAGAGTAAAGAAGCTGTAACCTAAGAGGCTGGACACCACTGAGCAGCATGTGGCACTTTGCAGACATCTGAGCCCCTTTGCGCCTCTGCATCTCAGAATAAAGGTGGTAACGCTTTCCAGGTAGCCTTGCTCCCTCTGGGTGCAAGCAGTCACAGATTATGTGGGGGTTAGAGGCTGCCCTCATCTGCTGCCTCGCCCTTCTACTTCTCAGCTCCTTGCCCAGAGTAGACAGCAATACTTAATGACTGACCTCCTTTCCTCCTGCAGCCGTGAGCAGCCTGGGAGGTGTCTGGGGCCCATGGCCACACTGGATGGGTGACCACTGTAAGACACCTGCTCATCCCGACTCCTCCAGGAGCTGGGCACCCCACCCTCCCAGCGGGCTACACAGACAGCACAAAAGCCAACTCCTTCCAACACATCTCGGTTCAGGCTTTGTGTCCCCAAGTCTTCAGCCAGAGCAAAGCCCTAACACAGGATGCTGACTCAGTTGTGAGAGCTGACAAATGATATTCTCTACCCGTATTTGTTTACCTGAATTGGGTTTTGTCATTTAAGAATTACTACTATTTGTTTGGGGTCTCAATTCCTTTCCCAGTCCTTGTCTCTTGACACCAGGAATTTCCTTTCTCCATTAATCTTAATTAATGGATTAATTAATCTCCATTAATCTCCAGTCTTTACTTTCTCCATTAATTTTAAGTCTGAAGTTAGAATACTCATTCCTCTGATCAACTTCCCTGAATTTCTCCAGCCCCCACGGAAGACCCTCCTTCCTCAGGCCTGAGAGCTTCTGAAGTTACCAGAGAACAGAGACAAACAAGCATGGCCAAGGCCTGCCTCATCCACCAGATTCTTAAATTTGTTGAGGATGAGAAGCAGGTTCTTGGCTCAAAGCTGAGACCAAAGGAAGCCTGGAAGGAGCACAGGCAAGTCTCTGGGTCCAGGAGGTCTGCGTGGCAGGCTGTGCCACCGCCCCCCAGGGACTCCTGCAGGAGGCTGCTCACCCTCCAGGTGCCGCTGTCTGTTCGGGTTCAAGTGCCAATTCCAAGCCCCCGTTTCTAACTCTGCTGCCACAGACACAGAGATAGGGTTTTCCTTCAGCTCTAAAGCAATTTCCAGAAGCTGAATGGATCTGTTGTGGAAGACACACCTGCATGAACGAATTTTCAAAGGGCTCACAAAGAGAACAGAAGACATCTGAGGTTCTTATAGAAGGATATGTCCTGGAGAGCACGCTGATCAAGGACGAGAGCGAACCAGAGAAAGCTGTTCTCATAACCCTGCCTGAGTGAGTGAGAACACAGCGGAGGAGAAGCTGGTTCCTCATTTTTCCCCACTGCCAGAGCACTATTTTGGCATCTCTTTACAACTCACAGACATCCTTTCAGAATTTGTAAATGATTTCCCTTAAGTCCTGCCCTAAAGAAATACTTTATTCCCCTAAATATCTGCAAGCCGGTAAGCACATGCTACCTTCACACCCATCCCTCAAAAGCCCTCGGAACAGCCTGGCCCCACACACCCGCAGCCCCTCCCACCCCGAAAGACCAGCACCAGTTACTCTCAAGACTTAAACACGAGCACGGAGGCTGTCTCTGCACTTGAGTTCAGACCTCCACCCCAAACGCCCTCACCAAGGACACAAACATCACCTCTTCTCCTGGGTCCTGGCTTCCTCTTGCTGACCCACTAAAGAAGTCAGGATGAGAGGGACTCAGGGTGGGCCTAAGTTACAGGAGGCCCCTAGGAACACCTCTAAGCTCGGTCCTGCAGTAGGGACCCCACCCAAGGCCAGGGTGATCTAGAAGCTCCAGACTCCTGGACCAGAGCTGTCCAAGAACACGCTGTTTATAATTCAGCCGTCCCTCCCCGAAAAGCCACTATACACGATGACCACAATATCTTCCTTTGAAAGACCTAGAAGGTTTTCTTTCATCTCTTTTCTTTTCTACCACCATTCGTGTGTTCATTCAGTCCCTCTCTCAAACATGTCATGGGCACTGACAGAGCCAGACCTGCCCTCTCTCTTCCAGAAGGATCGCTCACCAGCGAGCAAAGCCAATGGCCCCAGGGACATGTCAGCAGCACTCCTCGAGCTACCATTCAAGCTCAGCAGAATTCACCGCCCCCGCGTCCCGGTCCCAGCCCCCTACCAGTCCGGTCCGACGAATGTCTATTTTCCAAGAAACCTAAACTGGCTGCTTCAGGCTCACGTCCCTCCTCACACATCACAGGCTGTTTGTGGGATGCTGACGTCCTGAGGCTCGCCCCTCTGAACCAGGAAGGCCCCGGTGCCAGCACCAGGTGGCGCTCGAGCCCAGGGAGGCCCACCCGGCACAGGACGCTCCTGCACCCACGGGCCCGCCGGGTCTTGCTCCAGGCAAGGCTGCCGTGCCAGACTCTCGGGGGCCACGGTGGGAGTGACAGTGCTAGCGACAGTCCCGAGACCTCTTACGCAGCAAAGCTATCGCTCAAATATTTAGTGTATGTGTCTGGCTTTCACACGGAATTTGCAACCTGCCCGTTACCAGTGTTTACCTTGGTAGAAATTCACGGGAAATTTTAGTCTGAACAGGCCCAGAGTTTATTTTACTGCCAGATAAACAACTTTCTTTGATAAATCATCCGTGTGACAGTGTTCCTGAAAGACTAAACAAAGATTTCAAACTTAATCTGTAGGCCTTTGAGAAGTCTTCCAAAGCTAATGCATGTTTAATTGGCTGCTCTAAGCAGGGTAGGGCAGGGCAAGGGCCTGACATTTCTTTGGCCATTTGTTCTCCTTTAAACACACACACACACACACACACACAAATTGGAGCTTCTGGCTCATTTCTGCAAAACTGGATGGAATTTACCAATATGTAAATGCTTGCTCGCTTCTATGAAATTAGCCTGTTTTTTGGTTAAAGGGAGTGCATCTCACAAATACCACAAGGCCATTGTTGGAAAAGAAGCAAATGCCCTGGAGATCCAGCTTGAGAAAAAGAGGGCGGAGGGCAGTATAACACACAGGGCTTTAAAACCTCTCCTAAACAGAACCCAATAAATTAGGAGTAGAAAAACGCATATCAGGAATTAAATTTCTGAAAATCACATACAAACAAACAAACAAAAAAAAAAAACACCTTCAGGAGGCACATCCTAAAACTGCATACAGTCAGTCCAAGCTCCATGGGCACAGCGCTTAGGGTGTCATCAAACTAAAACCCAGATCTAACTTCTAGAAAGAATACACAGGGTTGTTTTCTGTTTGGTTTGGGTTGGGTTGGGTTGGGTTTGTTTGGGTTTTGTTAACTGTAGCACCTTGAAGCTGCATAGAGCTTTTCAAGTTTTTCCAAATGGGCTTTTAAAAAGCCTTCTTCAGTCTAATCCTCTGCTAACCAGAGAATTAACCAAAACATTCCATTCCATTTCCTAAAAATTTTTTGCCAAACAAGCTGATTTCACTCGTGCCAGAATGCTCCTACCTAGGCTAATTTCCATCCTGAAACTATTCTTTCCAATGAGAAGAGATAATCATGATTATGGACTGAGCTGTAGCCATATTCCCAACCCCACACACTTGACTGAGTCAATTCTCCCCATAACACAGTAACACAGGAATCACCACTCATATTTTGCAAGTGAGGAGACAAGCTCAGGGAGGTTCAGAGGCTCTCTCGTGGTCGCTCAGTTCATAGGGTTGGGATTTAATCCAAGTCTCCCTGGCCCAAAGCCTATGTTCTTTCTACCCTAGTGCACTGTCTGCCTCCCCACAAAGAAAGAAACTGATGATTGCTGAGCTCTTTCCCTGTGGCAGGCACACCTACTAATCCATTTCCATCCCACAGGCTCTGAAAGCAGTGAAGGAGCACCCTATATCCTCTTCCCAGGGAGCTTCCCCACCATTCCTGGCAGGAGGGGACCTTGATGGCATGGGAGTATGTGAAGGAGGACAGGTATGAAATCTGGACCAGCTGCCCAGGTAAGTGCTGGTGGGAACAGAAACCTTAACGGATGCCAGGCAGAGCAGACTTGGGCAATCACATGACTAACTCCTTTATCTGAGTCTTATTTTTCTCAGTCCGTGACATGAGCCCTGGACTGGATGATCTTTGAGGTTCCATCCAGCTCAGTGTGTCTTTAGAATGACAAAGGGATACAAATGAGCAACATGGCACCCAAAGACATGGGCCGCCTGTGCAAACTGTGAACAGCCCCCGTTTCCCAAATTATCCCTTCCCCCCACCTTTCTCCACCCACACCCAGAAAAGCTTCAGACAACAGAGGTGAAGCTGAGGGTCAGTCCTTCTCGCTCCCCTTCTCCAGCATATTCTATCCATACATCACATGATAAGGGGGACGTTTTGCTAAGTGAAATAAGCCAGATACAAAAGGACAAATATTGCAGGACGCCACTTACATGAAGCACCAGAATCGTCAAATTCATAGAGACAGAAATGAGATGGTGGTTTCTGGGGGCTGGGAGGAGGGGGAATGGGGAGTTAGTGTTTGATGGGGACACAGCTTCAGCTTGGGAGGATGAAATCTCTCCAAAGATGGATGGTGGGGAAGACGGTGCGACAACGCACGTGTATTTGATACCACTGAACTGTACATCGAACAGAGGTGGTAAATATCACGTTATGTATATTTTACCACAAGAACTTTACAAAAAAAGAAAAAAAAAGACAAGGAGGCTTAAGAAATGGGGCAGGGCCACTCTTAATCAGAGAATCACCAGTGGAGAGGACCTCACAGGACATCCAACCACACCATTGGGCCACTGACTGTCCCAAGCAGTAACCGAGTCAGACCTGGACTTGGCCACAAGGAGGGGAAGTCGTGTGTCAGCCAATCCTGAGCCAATTGCACCCGCAGCGAAATCACTCTTAGGACAAAGAAAAGCAGCCACTCCGGCGTGACGCAAGGAAAGGACAGGGCTGAAAACAGAATTAGGTTTGGGAAAGATTTCAATAAATAGACCGAGAACAGAGAACAGAGGGCTCCCGAGATGCACCTCTCATTTCTCTGGGGAGAGCCACAGGGGAGGCCTGTGACAGGTGGCCGTCCCTGAAAGGGCTACTTCCGTCCCTGGAAGGATCACCGCAGTGAATGTTTAGTGAGTCCGGCCTGGGTTCCTGACACACCATCTCTTCTACTCCTCACCAAAACCTATACCTGGGTCTATGAAATAGAGGGAAACTGAGCCCTGGAGCGGGGAAGGGATTTGCCCAGTGTTGCAGGGCATGCACATAGGAGAAAAGGAAGGACTGAACTCAGTTCCAGGGAACGCCGTGCCCCATCCACAGATCCTCACTTCTCTGTCCTTTCTCATACTTCAGTATACTTTCACAGGTTCCACTATGCTAAAGCAGAGTGATTCTCACTGAAATTTGCTTTATCCAAGTATCTTCCTGCCCGCTGGAGCTAAGAGAGAATTAGGCATGGAGACAGGGAGCACCACACTCACCAGAAGGGGAAATGTGGCTCTTGCCCACCTTTGCCCTGACGTTTCTTAGCATGGCTTCAGAGTGCAAAGTGGTCCCCATGTGGCCTCAGCCCAAACTGCCCAGGGCCTGATTACTCTGGCTAGGACCCCAGGTTTGGGGCCTGCTCAGTCTCCAATCTGAGACCACAGGTGAGCAGGGAACAGACATCACTACCGGCCCAGCCAACCAAAGGCTTCAAGGCTGCTGGGTCAGCCATGGCCCACGCACCGGACAGCAGGCCCCCGTGCACGGATGGGAAGGCTACTCCGAACGGGACCCAGGCTGCGAGCTGTGGGCTATGCTTCCCGTGGATGAAAGCACCGACCCCACGTTTTCCCTCACATGAAATGCCTTAACGATCCCTTCCAAGTATTTACAGATCTGTGGATGGGAGATGTATTTCAGGGGTCTTCAGCCTGCCAACTCCACTCCGGGAGCTGTGTGCCTTCTCCCCTGTCTATTTAATTTTACTTTCACTGAACTAGATTTCTGGATGTGAGTGCTTTTGTTCTGTTTTTAACATACATGCATATACACTCAGTCACGCAAAACAGAGTGTGAAGTTTTCCTTGAAATTAATAAACATGTTGTACATAGTCACTTGGAAAGGAGCTTTCTCCTTTTATCTAAAAAAAAAAGGAAGTCCAAGTCCAATTTCCATCTCCCCTACCATCCCATCTGACAAACTTTTATTTCATGCCTACCATGGGGAGGAGACTGCTCCTGGGACTGTTTGAGTACAAACAGGCCTTGTTTTGTTCATTCTAAGACACGGATTATCTTCACATTTTAACATGAAGCATGCTTCCTTTGTCACTGGTACAAAACAAACAGCTCATTTCATGATTAGTGGGCATCTCACATTAGGTAAAACAGGGTGCAGGACAGAGACCCTGCTCTCCAGCAGCTTACAGATGCCGCAATTCCTGTGTTACTGTTACTTTCCAAGCTACACCTTGGGTTTCCTCCCGCAGGTGAGGAAAACTGGCCTCCAGCACAGTAGCTTGGAAAGGCTGAATCTACATTTTGCAAGAGGTCAAAGTGCCCTTCAGAGTAAAACACTGTGCCTCCAAAGAGCAGCACAGCCAAGACACCTTGAAAGATGAGTAAGGCAGAGCAAGAACAGATTAGTGAAGTTTCAGGAACCTCTGAAAAGACTTCTTCTAGGAAATACTCCCAAATGCTAACAATGAGAGCTGGTTTCTTTCCTTTCCTATTTGACTCCTTTTGGTATTACAAAGTATGGTTTTACTCTTTATGAGGAAACATATAAACGGAAAAAAAAAAAATCCTTCCAGAAGGCAAGGAAAATTTCTGGGGGCAAAGAAATCTTTTTTTCCACAGCAAGAAAATACTGGGGTAAAGAAGTTGCCACCTGAATTCTCAGGCTCAAAAAACTGGAGAAGCCAGTATGAGAGGAAGCTCTGAACTCTTAGCAGAAGTAGATCATCATGCACATTTCTAGCAGAAAAGCTTAAGAGTATTTACAGACACTGGAGAAGCCAGAGAGACTGGCCGGAGGCAGGGTCCTAACCTCCCAGCAATTATAAATCAGATCTAGACACCCATAGGATAAGCTAATGTGAGGGAAAGATGCCTTTGGGCACGGAGTTGTTACCAGCAGGATTACGAGTGGGACAGCTTGCAAATACAATATGGGCCTGCTGAAGAGAAAGGAGCGGCACCCTGTTGTCACATAGCAGGAAAAGCCGAGAACAAAAAGCAGAGCAGTGCATCCCAATTTCAGCACAGCAGACAGGCTGGCCACCATGTTGAATTCAGAGACTTTGCACCATCTAACTTTCGGCTTTCCCACATCTGGTACTTGATCCAGGCTAATCCAGCTGCATTCCTGAGTATCAGCACACAGGTGTTTCTACTGATGCTTTTCCCTGTTGGGGAAAAAAAAATGTGCTCGGAACTGAGGGGCGGGGTACGGTGCAGAGGTAGAGAGACTAGTGGCCGAGCAGACCTGCCAGAGATTTTAAAATGCACCGCCTGTGAAAGAGGTGACGGGCTGTGCACGCCCAGCTCCACGGAGGCTGCAGGAGTCTGAGGATGCATTGGCAGGAGGGCGAGTGTGTGCACTGACCCGGAAGGAATGCACCCCCTTATCCCTCGAGCTCACGGAAAGCCTTCCAACAACCTGATGTCTTCCCACCGGGGATGTCAGGGCCACTTAATGCGAAGTTTGATCCCTGGAGTAGGGAGTAAAACATTCTTTTTCTTCTCTGTTGTGTGTCAGCTTGCATTGCTGAATTTCTTTGTTTCCTAACTGAATCCCATCAGCGTGGCTGACTGCCTCACTTACTTGAAATGAACTGAGCTAAGAAACAAGTTTCTCAACAAGGCTGCATTCTCCAGGATGCTGAGAAGGGCAGAGTTAAGCTCAGCCCCTGCAGAGTTGGGGGGGGGAAAAAATCCGATTTATGGCCTTATAAGAACATTAAAAACAAAAAACTAAAAAGTCTCTCCTGCACCCAGTTCAAAGAAGCCTGGCATACACCATACCCATGCTGAGGGGATAAATGCCTCTGTGGCAAAGCCCGTGGCTCTTCATCTTCTCTTAAATGAGGAAGGCAGCAGGCCAGAGAGTAAAAGAACTCCAGGTGGCAAAGTCAGATCCCTTATTTATGAAGTAAGTGGACTTGATATGATGACCTGTAGGGTCCCGGAGGACCTCAGAAATTCTCTGAAGCCAAGAAAATCAGCTCAGGGCGAATGGACACAGTCCCAAACAACTCATCAGTCAGATCTGCCAAGACCTGACTGGCTATTAAAACGAGATCTACCCCTCCCTCCCATAAGCAGTAAGCAGGTGGTTTGCTGACTTAGTAGGCAGCTTCTACAGTGGGGCAAGGATATCTGTCCCAGGGGAGTTACCTTAGCACCCTCTAGATCCTTACCCTACACCATAAGATCAACCTTCCACGTTCAAATTCCTTCCCAAAGCCTGCCTCTTCGGCCCACTTCCAGGGAATGTCTCTAGTTGAACTAGTTGCCACAAAACCCCCAATTACCAGAACTTTGATGAGTAAGTGGGAGTGGAGGGAGGAGACCTGATGACAAGTTCAGGGTGGTAAGCACCAAAGACTCTGAGCATAAAGACACGGATTCTCTTCTCACAAGTTAACATTAACAAATCCTTAACATTAACTTGGCCTTGAGTTCCCACAGCCCCCTCCTCAGCTGGTGAGTTATCTCATGACTCCATGACTCTCTAGGAAATCACTGATTAGTGTTTGGTCAGTGTTTAAGAAAAAAATTTTAATTAAATTGTAATTTACTCTAGGTAAGTATTTTTTTTTTTAAAGATTTTATTTATTTATTTGACAGAGACATAGCGAGAGAGGGGACACAAGCAGGGGGGAGAAGGAGGGGAGAAGCAGGCTTCCCTGTGCAGCAGGGAGCCCGATGTGGGGCTCGATCCCAGGACCCTGGGATCACGACCTGAGCCGAAGGCAGACGCTTAACGACTGAGCCACCCAGCCGCCCCTAGGTAAGTATTTTTGAGTATAGTGTCTAGCACAGTGCTTTGCCCTCCAGAAATGTTGAATGAATGGATACGTGAATCAATGAATGACCAGATACATTGAATTTGAGCTCCCGAATAGGAAGGCATGGTCAGTCAATCACTTCCTTCATACACTGAATTCCAGAGTTTTCCATACTCTTCCCTCAGGAGTTGAGCCTGATAGAAGTCACAGGAGCATAAAACATCAGCTAATATATTACCTTTCAGAGTTTACTTTAATATGGTTCCTGGATTTGCGTAAATATCAAGGGGCCAACTTCTAAAAGTGAGTGTGCTCATTTACAATATCTGAAGGGGATCAGTGAAATCCAAACGGGACCCCTCAGTTATCCTTTGAAACGATTCTTTGGGATCACAGCCTATCTCAACAGATTCTTCCTGCCCCAGTGACACCGCAAAAGGCTTCTTGTCAGGATTTCCGAGAGATTTTTTTTTTCTCTATCCCAAATGCATCTTTGGGAAGGAATCTCAACCCCATTTGTGGAAGAAAAGCTTGTTGCTAACACAGCGTGGGACTGTGCACCCACAGACTCTACAGCAGGAGACCTGCCATGCTCAGCTGGGCTCTTGGCACCCCCAATGAAGCAAGGGGGTGAGCATCAAGAAGTAAAAGTTACTACGAGATGACGGAAGGGTCAGCACAGTCTGCACACATCACCTCAGATGCCCTCTACCATTTTCTTCGGGTTCATTTAAAACGGCAACCAGAAAAAAGGATGTGCCTCAAAGACAGGCAGGAAAATGCATTCTAGACCAGACTTCCTAGAGGTCCCGCAGGCCCCCACCAAGAACAAAGGAGGCAGAGATGCCTAGTGCACAAACAAAACATGCAAGGCATATCCACCCTCAAGAAGCTCTTTGCAGCCAAGGGTCTGAGTTCTCCCACTTCCGTCCTCAGTCACAATGACAGTCCTGAGAATATGTGTGTCACGTGTATGATTTCCTTCCATTTGCATGTACAGGTCATATTCGTGTGACTCGGACACAGCCCTTGGCGAGTGGACCAGTGGAAGGCCCTTCCATATGCTTTAATATGCTTGGTTAATGAAAACATGCAGTTGGTCGCCCTGAATGGCCAAAGACTCATACCTACCACTCTGCTTTTCCTGGTAAGAATTCTGCACGAACTGCAGCCTCAGAGACACGAAGCAGGAATTGTGAGAAATGCACCGCTCAGTGTCAGGCTGAACCTTCCTTCAGCAAAGCAGGCCTGGCCTAAGCAGAGCCACTTCTCAGCATCCATATGAAATTGAAGGAGTCAGCCTTCCAAACGAATGCGGTTGACATTTACCTTTCCCAGAAGAGACAGACTCAGGGTGTCTGGAGCTGTTCAGGTCTTCTATGAGGCTGACTACAGGGGGCATCCCTAAAAGCCCCACTGAGATCTGCTCCCCAGGCCCTACCCAGCCCTTCTCTTGAGGCTATAAGGGCTGATTTGGAATTCTTTTTTAACCCAGAGTGGTTTGGGAAGAAGGGAGAGAATTCTCGGTACTGGAGGGAGGTCAATTTCCTGTGCCAGGAAGGACCTGATGGGGGGACCATCTGAATGCCCCCAGTGGCTGGACTCCCCCTCCCCGGCATTTCAGAGCCTGGGTAGAGTGGTGCTGACACCTAGGGGTGGATGGAGAAAGAGCCAGTGTGGAGGGAAGGAAGGCCAGCCAAGCAGCCGGCAGGACCTCCTGGGTGCACCTCTTGGGAGCATCCAAGGAGTGGTGTTGCTCCCTAACTCCTCCCCATCTGTCCTCAAATCTGCCACCCTCTACATCTAGTGAAGGTCCCCAAAAACCTGTCCAGGGATCCTTCGCACAGAAGGGCAGAAGCCAAGTATGACTTTAATAAAAACGAGCCACTTCTCCACCCTATCTAGATTTCCATGGGCCTGAGAAAAGCAACCATTGGGGGAGAATGAAGGGAGAGAATACGAAGCTCCAGAAAGAGGCATCCGCAGGCTCTCTGTTCCCTAGGGATGCAGACCACGAAGAAGCAGGGACTATGCCAAACCTCCCAGAGGTGGCCAGATGTGCTTTCTTACCAAACTCGCTCGCACAGAGATGTTCGATTATGGCTTCAGATTTCAACTCATTGTCACACGGAGGACACACGGTTGTGCCTAGGAAGGGAAAGGAGGAGAAAGAGGAGCTGTGAGTGACAGGGATAGGGGTTCTGGAAGGAGCTATCCCTGGGACCAGGCTGGAAGTAGTTAAAGGTCTTCTGGAATTTCTGAAGGGCAGCTGCAGAATCAAAGAGTCCTGGAGCCTTGGATCTAAAGCCAACAGACAGTTTCTTGAAAACCCGGGGGCTAGAACTGTGGAATACGACACAATCACGTAAACCAACCCTATCTGGGGCTAGGCAGGGGTGGGTCTGTGAACTGTGGCTTGATGGGGAGTGCGCATCTATTCCAGGTGTTTGCTTCTGGTTCTTTCTCCCCTCGCCCTTAAATATCCCTCTCTGATCCCTGCCCCCTTCCCATTCCCAAACGCCCAATGGGACAGCAGATCAATCTGACCTGCTCTCTAGGACCCAAGAAGGAAACTCAGACACACCAGCCCTAGCCACAGGCCCCGAACACCCCTCTCCAAAAGGGCTATTGCAGTGCAAGTTCCTGCCTGCGCTGCGTAGGGGGAGGCAGGAGCACCTGGGTGGGGGGTGGGGGCAGCCCCAGCAAGAGCTGCCAAATGGGAGGGCCGGGAGGGCGGGGGAGATGGGGGACCCTCTGAAGGCGTTTTCACAACACTGTGAAGTGCTTTGAAGAGGAGGTGTGTGTGTGGTAGGCATGAGGGCCACTGCCAGGCACTAGGCACAGGGGGAGGAGACTTCTGAGGCCAGAGCCAGAGGCCTCCTCCAGGCCAAAATGCCGCTGGAGGGGACCCTTGGGAGGTGGAGTGTCTCTGTGGGAGGCCAGCGAGAAAGCGGGACAGTGGAATCCCCGGATGGCTGAGGTGGCCTATCATCATCACCACCATTCCCACCATCATCCATCAACCACAAGGAGTTTAATCCATGATCTAGGAAATCTAGGACATTCGTAGGGCACTCCGCCCCTGGCAAAGCACTGGGGTCCAAGCCATGCTGGCGCTGAGGAGCAGAGGAAAGTCACCCCAAGGTAAAATGGTAAGATGGAAAGCCCTTTGTCCTGCCCTTTCCAGTGGCCTCCATGGCAGAGTCTCCTGCCTGTGAGGTCCCCTGTGGCTCAGTGAAATGGGCCAAGCCTCCCATGGTGGAGACGCTATGGCGAGAGCTGCACAGCCTTGCCAGGCCAGCACTGCCCCCAGGACATACCTGGTCCACAGCCGGTCACCCCCACTTCCACGCAGGGACCACACCCCTTCATCTTTCTTCAGATTCCTCTCCCACATTCACTCTGTACCCAGGGCCAAACACCATCCAGATGCTCAGTGCAGCAAGAACCACAGCCACACTCCAAGCAGAAGACTGTGTGACTGTCTTTTGGCCCAGAATTTGGAAATTTGCTTTTCGGCCAGAACTTGAAATTAGGTTCCGGAGGTAGTGTTTCTGACAACGGGAAAAACTTACCCAGAATTTTGCATTATGGTTCTTGCTTCCATGGGGAGAAAAACAGAAGGAGTCCTGAAATATGGGAAGGACCATGTTACCTATCCCGGGAGAGTAAACCGTGCTTTGGGGTTTTCCTTGTTCTCTTATTTACTTTTTTTTAAGTGGAAGTTATCACACTGGAAGCTTTTATGAATATAATCTTGACTGAACACGTAGCAGGGCCCGGGCAGTGAGAATATCAAACACTGTCCCCTTGGCACACTCACATCATCCCCTCTGGACCCTCTGAGTTCCCTGAGGGGCTCTGTAGCCCACGAGGCCGTTTTCTTCAGGCCCACCAATGAATGTTTGACCTTCAGCGCTTCTCAAGGTAGAAAGAGCTCATGGGGTGAGCTAACCCCCATCTTGACTTTTCTTTTGGCCCACTCTGGAGCAGCTTGATCCAGGGAAAGGAGGAATGTGTAATGCAATATTAATCTATGCCCCCCTCTGGTATGTCCTTGGGGCCCTGCAGGCCGCCTCAGCGGGAAAAATCCACCATCCATCTGAGAGGTAGAACTAAACTGCTGTTTTAAGGAAGATTTAAAATAATGTTTAAAGCAAAGGAACCAAAAAACTGAAAGGTTTCGTGTTTCATTAATATTTTAGGGGGAGGAAAGGAGACAGTCCAACACTAGAGTCATGATTAAGTGATTTTTTAAAAATCAGGACACACATGGACACAGCTCTCTCTCTCTCTCTTATACAAACACACACACTATACACACACACACACAAAATTTACACGCAAACTTTCTCTCTCACACACACAGCAGGTCTTCCCTGGCCAGCTCCTTGACGCCCCGAGAAAGACCCTCTGGAGGCTCTCAGGACATGTGAGGGCACCGTGGGCTCTGCAATCCGTGACTAGAACGGCCAGGCTGATCTAACGCACGACACGTCCGAACAAAAAAATAAATAAATAAAACTAAAAATATATGCTCATTCATCCAACTTCAGTCAGTGAAACCTGGCTGGAAGGGGGAGCAACAATGTACTGGCCTGGGAATGGATAGGCCTAATGTAAGCGTGAGATTTAGAAATAACTTTCCTGGAAAGTTGACGAAGTTATGCCTCTCCTGTAACAGGTAGGGACAGATGCTGATGTAGCCGCGGCGTCAGCCTGTTGGAGGGAAAAGTATCTCTTGACTTCTCTCTCATTATCAAATTGATCTTTACTAGCACATGGCCCCTAAGGTGTGCCCAAGACCCCCAAACATGCCCAATTACATGAATAGCATGCAGAGATACGTGTTGCCTTGAAAATTTGGCTTTAATTTCAAAGACTAAAGAGAAAGAATAAAAGTAGTGCCTGTGTATTTATTCTTACCCCAAAGAACCAGTTGCCATTCTGGAGCCACTAGCCATAAGGTCATGAGGACTGGTAGTTTGGTCTGTCTCAACCTGCCCCTGCAAACACACACACACACACACACACACACAGCCTTCCCACCTCCATGCTTAGCTAACAGTGGCCATGCCACCTCAGAGGAAGTCATGTGGGGCTCCTGTGGGACGCCCTCCCACTGAAGGGCTGCAGTGCTGGGGAGGAGTGGGTGCTCTCTCCTCTCCGGCCAGAACCTCTCACCAAAAACAATGAGGGGAGAACCAGTTTCCAAGCCCCACACCTGACTGGTCCTCTCATGGCTCGTCTCTGTTTGGCAGCTGGCCTTGGGAAGGTACCTGCCTAGGCACTCCTGGGCTAGAGGGGAGGACAGAGGAGGATGGTACCAAGGCCCAGACTCAGGAGGCAGCAGTCAGGTAAACAGCAGCCCAGGGGTCAAAGGCAAGACAGCAATTATATGATACCCCCCACTCCACTCCAGCCTTTGGGGGGGGGGTCAGTTGGGAGGATTCTTCCCCCTCTATATGTAGGCACCTTGGCCAGTCCCCCATCCTCCCCTCAAAAGGTGTTTCCCCAAAGGTCTCCATGGGCATGGGCTCTTCCCTAAACAACCGGGAGTGGAGTAGAGGCCTCTGGGGCAGAGCTGGGCTAATCTCCCAGCCAGCCAGTGGCCAGCCAGTGAGGAAGGGGAGAAGGAAAAGCCTGCGGGCTGCCTGCCGGGGAGTGGGGGGGGGGGGGGGGGGATGGCTCCACACCAGCGGAACACAAAGTGCTTTGTTTGCTCTAGGTAATTGCTGAGCTCTTGCTCCCAAAGGGCCGCACTTCCCCCAAAGGTTAACCCTGTGCAGACACCCAGGAAGTGGCGAGCAGAGGTGCCCTGGGCAGTGCAGCCAGACTGCTGTCTCTCCCACCTGGCTGGGGCCCAGGCCACCCAATGCCGGTCACTTTGGACCAATCTCCTCCCTCCCTAGAATAAGCAGGAGCATTGCAAATTCGGGGCTCCCTTTCCCCATACTACCACCCTCACACTGGAAGAGTAAACCCTTCAGAGGACATTTCTCTTTTAGGCATCCCTTCAAGATGAGCTAAGTCAGCCAAGAGCCCGTCCCCCACCCTAAACCCCCTCGGGACAGCGCCCCTGTGCTAAGCGCATCTAGGTATGGCTCCCCATCGCGGACTATGGGACTTTGGGCACATCTTTCAGCCTCAACTCTGCTCCTGAAGAATTCGTTCCTATAAAAGTCAGGCCACCACGCTGGATTTTTGGTTTGTTTTGATTTGGTTTTCGCCTCTCCGGGATTTTTTTCCCTCCCACTCAAGAGCTGCCCTTTAAGTGGGAGGGGTTCCGAGAGGAGGCTCAGGCTCCTCCGTGGGGCTGTTCAGAAAGTCTCCAATTTGCGCAGCCCCACTCCCCAAGGAGAGATGAACAATGAGCTAATTGCATTTTTATCTTTCTAATTACCTGAGGATTTGTGTAAATGGGAGAAGCAGGGGGTATGCAAGAATGAGAGTACTCACTTTCCAGCCCCCAACCCTCCCCCAAGCAGTTACCTGAAAAGGGTGGAAAAACAGAAATCCTGTTTCTAAACTTTTTTTTCTCAGCCAGCTCTGCAGTCCTCCCGGAGCTACTTGGCTGAAATGACTAGCTAAGGAAAGCTCGGGGAAGGGGGGCGGGGGGTGGAATTTTTTTTAATCCTCATCGAACCTATGAAAATAAACAAAGCTGCGCCTTAGCATTTTCTCGGCCTTTCTAGGCTTTCTGCGCTTTGGGTTTGGGTTTTTTCCTCCTGGGGCATCCCGTCTCGGGTGTTAAAAACTTCCACGGGGACTCGGTTCCCTCCCAGAGGGAGAAGGGCTCTCCTTTCATACGGAGGATAAGGCTTTGTCTCAGGTATGGAAAAAGCGAGCCTGGATCCCAAAGAGCCGCTCCAGGCACCGCATCGAGCTTGCTAGGGGCCGAGGCGCAGCCGCCGCTGCCGGCCGTGCACCTGGGTCGGTAGAGGTGCTAAGCGACACCTCGGACGGACGAGAGGCTTTTAAAACTCGTTCCGCACAGCTTGAGAGCAACCTCCAGGGAGCATGTCCGAACTCCGGGGAGGAGCGGCGGGGCGGGGGTCCGAGTGGCAGGGGCTTTCCCCGTGGCGGGTCCCCCGGGTCCCCGCCCGCCCGGGTTGGGGGGCTCGCGCGCGTGGAAAGGGCCGGCCTGACCTTGGGGCTTGGAGGCTTCGGTGGCATTGGGCGGGGTCATGGCGATGCAGACGTCCCCCTCGGGGAACTTGTCACACTTGAGCATCTCGGGCCAGTAGAAGCCGAAGAACTGCATGACGGGCTCGCACGAGTCGCGCACGGCCTCGCAGAGCCAGCGGCACGGGTAGATGGGCCGGTCGAGGCAGACTGGCGCGAAGAGCGAGCAGAGGAAGACCTGGGTGCCGATGTGGCAGTTCTTGTTGAGCAGGGGCACCCAGCTGCTGGCCTGCTGCTTCACCTCGGCCATGGTCTCGTGCTCCAGCAGGTTGGGCAGCACCATCTTCTTGTAGCCCACGTTGTGGCACAGCCGCAGGTCCACCGGGATGTCCACGCACTGCGGCGGCTTGGTGTAGAAGCGCCCGCTCTGGTAGGAGCCGATGTCCGACTGGAAGCTCACGTAGTCGTACTCGCTGGCCGAGCCCGCGGCCAGGAGCCCGGCGGCCAGCGCCAGCAGCACGCCCGAGGCGGCCCAGCGGCGGCCCCCCGCGCCGCGCCCGCTGCCCATGCTGGCTCGGCGCACTCGCTCCCGCGACGTCGGGGCTGCCTCGGCCGCCTCCCCGCGCGCGTCCCGCCGCAAACTTCCAGGGATCTCCAGGGACAAAAGGCGCCGTCCCCAGCGCTGCCCGGCTCGGCGGCCGCGCGCTCCTTGCCCGGTCCTCGGCGGGTGGCGGCCCTCGGCCTGCGGTGGGCGCCGCGGAGGGAGCTCGCGCGGGGAGAGGAGCTCGCGCGGGGAGAGGAGCGCGCGCGGCGGCCCGAGTGCTGCCCCGGCTCCCGGACGCGCGGCGGGCGGGCGGGCGGGCGCGCGGCACCTACTCCCGAGGCTGCAGGACTCGAGTGCCCGGTGCTCCTGTTGCAGAGCCCTCGGAGTCTCCCCGCGCAGCCAATCAGCTCCCGGCGGCTGCGAGCCGCACTCATTTAGCACGTCAGTCACCGGCGCAATTAACCAATCGCTTCACTTGCAAGGGGGTTCGGTTTATTAGAACTAAACCCAGGTCAACACCCCTCAAAAATCAAAACCAAAAATAAATAAATAAATAACGGAAGAAGTGGGGAAAGGAGAGGAAAAGAAGAAGAAAAGGACAGGGAGAGAAAGAAGGAATAGATAAAAGTGTGGGGTGGATAAAGAGGAGCGTTAACGCTGGTCAACTTGAGTCGGCTGGAAGAGAAGCAAGAAACCTTATCATTATCAGTACTTGCAAATCCACGCGATAATGAAGACTTTTTATTTTTTACGCTTTTTCCTAATTTCAAGCAGCAGCCCACTAGACAAGCAGCCCACCTCTTGGGTTTTGTCCTCCGCAGCTGCAGTACAAAGGCAGACAAACCCAAACCCGGGCTCATGAAGGCTGAACCCACCGAGGTCTGCTTTTAAATCCCCAGCCGGTCCGGCTCGAGTCCCGCAAAACCAAGGGGAAGGTGTAGTTGGGGCTGCTCGCTGGTTTAAAAGTGCAGCTCCTTCCCAGGTGGGACAACCGGACGGGGGCCCTCAAACACACCGGAGGGTGTTGGTCATTGTTGCAACGCTGCTCAGTGTGGGAGGAAATATCATTCACAAAGGTGTTAGCTTCCGGAGGACAAGAAAAGAAAATTAAAGAAAAGAAAAAGACCTACCCGAGTCCCAGCCTGACAGCACGTCTGTGAGCGCACACATACACACATTGACATGTTTGTGGTGGAGAAAGCCAAAACATTAAAAACACATGTGCACTTATCAGTGTGGCTTGTGTAAATATCAAGCCCCTCACTCAGGCACACATGCTCCATTCAGAGCTGGCCCAGGAACCTCAAGTCAAAACCAAGGGTCCCCATTAAGGCAGAAGGCGAAAAGAGTGTATTAGCAGAAATAACAGCCAGGCCGTCTCCTGTAGGCAACCCCCTCCCCCAAAGAAACAGAAGTTTCCCGCCCTCAGAGTTCCTGGAAATTTTTTGTATACTTTAAAAACCACCCTGAGAGGAAGGGCCAAGCTCCAGAGAGCTGGGAGTATGACCATGACTGACCCCAGGGACAGGTGACAACAGCAAGCAGCTCATGAAGTTGGCTGGGTCTCCACCCTGCTTGAAGTGTGCGTGGAGGGAGGCCAAGGATACTGAAAACCCGCATCTGAGCAGTGTGATACCACCCCATATGGCAAATGGGCCACAGATCTCAGAGCTCAAGGCAGATACCATAGGAGGTGCTGCCTCGCTGGGCCAGCTTGTTTGTAAAGCTCTGGGGAAGCTTGCTTTGGACTCCACAGACCTAATTTCTTGATGGACAGATTCCAAGTAAAACTACTAGAGTTTGGGAAGAAGTGAGGCTCTTTTCTTAAAGCACTCATGCCCATACAGAGATTGTGATTCTGCACTGTCCACCCTGGAAGCATCTGCAATCGGTCAGCCCTGCTGTCATTTCTTGGCTAGTGAAAGGTGCACCAAAGCAAGAGGGGCAGAATGGAGTGAAAGAGATGAGAGCCATAGAGCAAGACTTTGGATGGCCAAGGGTTAATCCCTAAACAATCGGTAATGCTCAGCCCGAGAAACTGGGGTAGACATTCCTCACAGAGAATAGACTGCAGGAGACCAGGCAACTGTGTCTCAATTCAAGGGGCATTTAGAGAAAAAAATGCTGTTTGGTAGGGGGTCTTTTTCTTTCCTCCAGCCAGGCCCTCAGTCCCAAGCCAAATGTGTCTGTTTACTCACTCATTGGAAAGAGTTGTGTTTGTAGATAACATCCTCTCACCTCTGAAATCCAGGCTTAGCTGACCTCACCCTCATGTTTGCAGTCTCCCCAGATGGTGGGAAGACTTGGGTCTGTCCACCATTAAAATTCTGGAAAGTAGCCCAAGTGACTACACCGCCCCCAGTCTCGGAGGTCTCGAGTCAGGAGTAAACCTCACACTCCCTCTCATGAGAGGACCTACCCCACACCTGGTTGTTCTTTGTGGACTTTGATCACCCCCAACTCCCAATTCCCCACTCAGTCTTACTGCTTGAGAGAGGGGCCTCTTGAGCCATGCCAGGGACACAATTGTCTGGAGGATAGACAGGGAGTGTGGGTATAACCAAGAACCCAGAATCCTAAACCCAGTAGTATACTCCTGGCTCCTCCTTTTTTTTTTTTTTTTTAATTTTTTTTACGATTTTATTTATTTAACAGGGAGAGAGACATCGAAAGGGGGAACACAAGCAGGGGGAGCGGGAGAGAGAGAAGCAGGTTTCCCGTGGAGCAGGGAGCCCGATGTGGGGCTCCATCCCAGGACCCTGGGACCATGACCTGAGCCAAAGGCAGACGCTTAACGACTGAGCCACCCAGGCGCCCCGACTCCGGGATCCTCCTAAGGCCCAGCTGGAAAGGAAGGACTGACTCAGTCTCAGTGCCACTGACAGACTTGAAACCACACCTGAGATTTTGGAGAATGATGGCCGGCTGCCAATCAGTTATACACTATACAAAAGCCCCAGGCAGAGCAGCCTAAAGACTGCACTTTAGAGGGGCCTACGGGTTGTTGTTGGTTTGTTGTCGTTGTTGTTGTTTTGTCCTTTTTCATATTATCAAAACTTTGTGCTTCAAAGTCCCATCTCCCTTTCCCTAATAGCAAGAATGTGTGTATGTAGAGGAGGAAGTTCGAGAACAAAGTTTCTTTAAACATGCTATTGACATGACAGAGCTCCCAGAAACCAGGGTTCTAGAGTGCGAGAGCTGTGAGCCAGGAGGCACATCTTACCTCCTTGAACAGTTTGAATGAGCAGGGGGAAAATACAACTTTAAACTTGTTTTTCATTTCAAAAAAGTTCTGATTTTCCCACACTGCCAGATGCCCGTACATGAAAGTTGGAAGTGCGTTCCCTGTTGCCTCATAACACCAGCTTAAGGAGGCATTCTTCCTCTTCCCATTGCCCAAAGCTGAATGTTGGGGCCAAGCAGAGCCATAGAGGGGCCTCCCAGTTGCCTACCTGGTGGCCTCTTCCCACACACAGAGCTCCTTCCTGCCTGTTCCTAGAAAAAAAGGCCGGGGGGAGTGCTTTTCAGTCTCTTCCTCCTATCCTGTCCCATTATCCTATCATCAGTGGTTTTTCTGACGCTCCAGAACTACACTCAGCATCCTCTCCATCAGCCAGGAGCAATGCAGTAGGGCAAGAGGGCGTCCTGCTGTGGCTGGGTGGTGGTGGGTCTGGTGCAATGCAAAGAAAAGCATTCTGGCCCAGAGTCAGGAAATACAGAGTAATGCCTTGGTTCTGCATCTCACCGGTTGGATGACTTGCACTTTATCCCTCTGGCTCTAGAGTTCTCATCTGTAAAACAGAACTATTAATTCCTGTCCTGCTACTTCGGAAAATAAAATACGCTATCTGCTTTTTAATATTTTTAGCATAAGTATGTCCCAATTATTGCATGGGACATACTTATACCATAAATTATTCCTGTTTATGTGAAATTTAAACTGAACTCCCATGTCCTGTATTTTATCTGGCAAGCCCACTATCCATCCTTCCAGCAGCCTTGCCTGACCTCCTCTTGGTCCATCACCTCCCTTCTCTACTCTTAGTCAGATGAACCCCTCTCTCCTCCCTGCACCCAGAGAGAGCACTTGTGGACACTTCATTACAGCACTGGCGTGGACATTTTAAAACTGTTCGCTTTGGGGTACCTACTATATGACTATGAGCCCGTGGAAGGCCAGGATCTCGTCATATTTTGTCTCACATGGGCATTCCCAGCATCTATCACGGTTCCGGGCATATAGCCAGTACTCAGTAAGACCCTCCGTCACAAAAAGAGCACAGGTATGTAGTAGAGGGAGGCAGATATGTGAAAAACCCAAGCTGAGAGAAGCATTACACCTGAGCATTGATTTTGCACTGCGTTTCCCGAGAACCAAGGCAAAAAGTAAGCGTGAAACACTCACATAGTTCTCTTTGCCTGCAGGAAAGAAAAATCTTTCCTAGATCTGAATTATAAGGGAAATGATCATGAGCGCCTTATACAAAGGCTGCAAAGAGAGTATGGGACTTTTGTATCGGCTCTCCTCTCGTGCAAACGCAGAGCCGACCTGGTGCAGAGATGCCGCCAAGGGCAGACTCACCTCTCTCTCCCCAGGGCACACACAGAGTAGGCTGTGCTAGAGGATGGCCAGAGCGTGGGGTGATGAATGTCGCAGCCAGTTCCAGGAAGAGAGCAGAACTTCCTGTAAATCCTGCATGGACATGGACATGGCAGTGAACACTGAGCCCCAGGCCCTAAAGCAATCTTGTTAAAAACAGTGGCTGGGGGTGGGGGTGCCTGGGGCGCTCAGTTGGTTGAGCGTCTAACTCCTGGTTTCGGCTCAGGTCATGCTCTCAGGATGGTGAGATTGAGCCCTGTATTGGACTCTGTGTTCATCGGGGATTCTGCTTGAGATTCTCTCTCCCTCTCCCTCTGCCTCTCCCAGTGCTTGCGCATGCTCTCTCTCTCTCTCTCCCTCTCTCTCAAATAAATAAGTCTTTAAAAACAGAGACTGGGTCCCAGAAGGCCAGGTTTCCAGAAGCCTCTGACAACACCTGGGAGTGGGGCAGGGCAAGAGAAGCTGGGAGGGGCTCTAGCCCTGTGACACCTGGTGCCGGGGCCTGACCTCAGAGCTCAAGGCTTCACTGGGACACCACAGAGTAGGAAAAACAGGCCTTTAGTGCCTCCTTCCCCTCTATCCCTGGGAGGTGAAGTGGTCCATGCTTCCCTGGCGGCGGGCCCGTAAATCTGCCAGGACTGCCCCAGGGAGGCCAGTGCCCCAGCAGCAGGACACATTCCCCAAGAAGCCCTGTGCTTATTTACCTAAGCCTTCGTGGCAGGCACACCAGGCAGCTCCACCACTTTCTCCAGAAGAACTCGGATACACATGAGGTGCTGCGGGGAGGAACGGAGAGCGCATCATCACACTCCTGCTCCCCCCTCCGGGAGCCTTCGCCTCTGTCCAGGGCTGGCTGGGAAAGCAATCATGTCTGAGCCTCCCTGGGGGCAGAGGGGGCAGCCTCCCTCCCCCGCCAGACTCCCTCCACTGGCTCAGGCACAGCCCAGTAGAGCGAGTGTCTTCCCACTGTCTTCCCCAGGGGCATCCTTCCTGCGTTATGGCCTTAGAGCCTCACAAAAAGCCTCGGGAGCTGGCAGAGAAGTCCATTATCCCCATTTTACAGAAGACCCAGAGCTCAGAGCCACCGGTGGGCCCCTCACCACCATTCCAGCCACCAAGGCACTGTGCTGCAGGACACACTCAGATCAGGAACACAGATCTTTGGATTTCAATCCTGTTGACTCTGCACTAGGCTGAACTGCCTTTGCTAAATGCTCATCCCTGGGGAGAGAAACCTGGAGAGCCTTCTGCTGTTCTTAACGTCTTATCGTGAATTCATTTATCAGACTCTTCCAAGGGGTGGGCCTGCTAGAAAGAAAAGATGGTTTTGAAAGAGTGGGGAGGATGGAGAGCTAGGCCTGAAGGTCTGGACAAGGGCACGAGGTGTTTTCCTATGGGATCCCAGGACAGAAAAAGAATAGGATGGAGTCGTGAGTACATACAGGCATCAGAGTGGGAGACTGGGGACTACTGCAAGGACGGGTGCCCTGGCCTGTCCTCAGTTACAGAGGGACCCCAGTGCTCTGTGCAGGCGGCTGCCCATAAGCATGTACAGCTGGCCTGCCATCATGGGGATGGCCAAAAGAAAGGCTCCAGGGGAGAAAAGACTATGAGTCACGCCAAGAGAGAGAGCTCGCTATATACCCATGAGAGGGGGTGCCTTTCAGGTACAAAAGCTGATCCAGGGTGTAAGGCAGGAGGTCTACCTATGGTCCTCTCTAGAGCCTAGACGTTCCCAGAGTTCTGTGATCATTCCAGGAGTGATATTTAAAACTTTTAAAACCTGGGGTGGCCAGACGCCTGGGTGGTTCAGCCGGTTAAGCGGCTGCCTTTGGCTCAGGTCATGATCCTGGGGGTCCTGGAATGGAGTCCCACATCGGGCTCCCTGCTCAGCGGGGAGCCTGCTTCTCCCTCTGCCTGCTGCTCCCCCTGCTTGTGCTCACTCTCTCTCTCTCTCCCTAACAAATAAATAAATAAAATCTTCAAAAAAAAAAAAAAACCTGGGGTGTCATGACCAATAGGATGGTATGTCACATGAAGATCACCTGTACAGGTGGGTACCAGCTGGCCCCCAGCACTGGGACAAATCCAACAGAGATGTGAGTGGATATGCAGTTCCCAGGATGTACCATGCTGCCTTGTGTCTCTGTGCCTAAAGCTCATGCTGCCCCGGCAGGCCTGCCTGTCCCCCCAGCCCCAATCCAAGACTCAGCTCTCCACCTTCTCTTGGGCCATTCTCCAGAGCCTCCCAGCGGGAGGGGGTCAGGGCGGTCCTGCGTCTGCCCCCTGGGTGCCACAGCTATCTGAGTGCCTCTCCTCAGACACTCTTTGCTTGTTTACATGTCTCTAGAAGCTTCCTGGGGACAGAAACCATCTTTTCGTCCTCCTATCTCCAGTACTTAGCTCAGTGCTTGCTGTCCGGTAGGCGCACAGTGGACGTGTGATTACCAGATGAGGCTGGTCCTATAACCCAGCTGTAAGCACTGAGAATCAAGTGCAGGTTGGTAAGTGGGGCATCCTGGAAAGCATTTTTTAAAATAGACAAGCTTAGAAGGCACGCAACTTGACCTTTCCCTCTTCTTCCTGCTTAGAATTCAGCTGCGACGCCAAGAGGTACAGCAGGCATCCTGCAACCATGAGGATAAACGCACAGACGCTCGGGCAGAGGAGCAGAAAGATGGAAAGAATCTGGTTTGTAAGAAATGACCCGATGGCCTGCCCTGGAATTCTTGTTAGGTGAGACCTACAATCTCTCTCCCCCACTTTTTGAAATCCAGAGTCATTTGGGTTTTCTCTTTCATACAGCTAGAAACAAGCCTAACTGACACAGATCTGTAGTTTAGGGACGCTCCAAGCAGACAAAAAACTCAAAAGCTTCAAGTTCTAATTTTTACTGTCTCCTAGTACTTTACTATTCAAAGGTTGGTCCCCCAGACCAGCAGCATCTGCATCTTCTGGGAACTTGTCAGAAATGCAAAATCTCGGGCCCCACCCCAGATGTGTCCGATCAGAATTTACATTCTAACAAGATGCCTAGGTGACTTCTATGCCTATTTAAGACTGAGAAGCACCATCCTAAGAAACTCTAACATGTGCCTGCCATTCTCCTGTTTTGACTTCTACAGCAGCGAAGCACCCTATCTCCAAGTGTCGGGGTTTGTCACACACGTGCATCACATTTCTCTGCACCCCTCAATTTAGCATCCCCGTAGAAGGGCCCGCTTTTCTGAACAGGAGACTTAGTCACAGACAAGCTCTTGAGCCACCCCGCGGGTAAAGCGTTCAGACAATCCTTTAATAACGAAAGCCGGTTCTCCAGCAGGAAGGATAGACAGGCAACTCTCTTTCGTAAGGAAGCCGCACTGCAGGGGCCTTAGCAAGTAAAGGGCGTGCAGCGAAGAGGGACTGCCCCTTGGCCCCTCCGAAGCTGCCTGCAGCGGCCAGGAGTGAACAGACCCTGCTTTCTTCCCCACACACTGTAACTTAAGCAGTTGTGTATCCGGAGGCTTCTGCGATCTCCCAGCAGCGCCACACTCTATCATATTTAGTATCGGTCACTATGCAAACGTGGCCTTCTAGCCATCCACCTAACACTTGGAGTGTTGCAAGAAAGCCATAGCCCCCACACCTCAGAAAAGCATAATTTGTCCACCCAACCCTTTTGTTCTTTATTTTTAACTATAGTCTAGGCCACCAAATTACTTAATATACGGTTTAAAGCTCCATAAATAACAACTCCCCAAGTAGAGCCACTCAGCCTTGGAGAGCTTCCCAAGTTCCGCATTAACTCCTCGGGTGTGAAGGGTTTCCAGCCATTTCGGTCCATAAATATATAACTGGCTCCTTCCTAAATTGCCACATAATCCTTACCACCATCACTTATATTTTCTTTTATTGCCATTATCATTGGCACCTTGACAGGAGAATAAATTATTCTTTCTGGAGTATGAAATGTTCTGCATCTTACACCATTTTAACTCACCCACATTCCCAGATATATTATTTTATTTCCATCCCCTCCCCAAGGAAATTGCCTCCTTGCAATTAGCGGGGATTTCCGATTGGAGTTTATTCCGTTCTCTCTTTTCTCCTGACATAACCTTTGCCCAGACTGAGTCACGTGAGAGAGGCTATCTAAGATGTATTCCCAGACCCCTAAAAGCATACAGGTAAGAAAGAAAGACACACATCAAAGCAACCAATGGGGCAGTTTGTGCAGAGCAGAGGGTTGGGGAAAGGGGAGGTGTGAAGAGCCCAGGCTGAGGAGATGTCACAGTCGGTCAGGACAGCCTGCTTCGTCCCTGAGCATTCATCTGCCCACTCATTGTCCAGCAACTGCGAGAAGCCAAGGGCGAGCCCACCAGGAACCTACCTCCTTGTGGCATTAGGCCCGTGCAGGTCCCCATAGCCCCCAGGTCTAACACTTCTGTCAGATTGGAAGACAATTCTCTTTCGCCATCATTCTGTCCACGTCCCCAGCTCTGGCCCTGCCCAAACCATCCTAAACAAGTAGACTCTAGGGCTTCTGAGAGCTTTCCAAAGGTTGGGTAGTTGCTGTCATTGAGAATAGGTACGCTTTCAGCAGATTACCTAGGATGGCAGGTAGGAAGAGCCAGGCAGTGCTAAGGTCCAAAAAGGGGAGAAAACTCTGAAGAATGAGCTCACCTAGCCCCAGAGCCAAGAAAGTCACACTTGCAAACCTGTCTGGTTCGAGAGACACCTAACCCAGCTGGCCACACCCTGCCTTCCCTCTTCACTCCTCTGGCTGAGGTCCCCTCCAACTCTCCAAGGTGAAGGGAAGTCCTGGATAGAGGCCTAGCTTTGCAAAACACAAGGAACCGGAGGGAGTGTCCCAAGACTCACACAAGCCTCTCCTTTGTGCTTAATAAGGGCGTATATGATAAATGTGTGAGCCCAGGCTCTCTGTCTCCAAACCCTCTCCCCTTATCTTCCACACATCATATTTCTCCTGGTTCAGGCATAACTGACCCTGGAATGAAAGATCTGCAGACTGCTCGAAACAAATCCCATGACCCCTCTCATTCTCCAGAGGAGGGATGTTCCTGGTGGGCAATGGGCGCCAGACACAGGTTGCATGATCCGTGGATGTGAGGGAGGCAGGGCAGGACAGGGGCAACTTGCCTGATCCTCTCAGCAGCCGAGCCTGCCTCTCCATGCCCGTTCCTGGCTCTCTTATGGGACGCTTGGCCACTCTCAACACCCCTTCCTCCCACTGCAGGCGTTCCAGATGGAGCACCTTCCTCACAACTGATTATCAAGGGCTCTTCCTGGGAAGTGAGAGACCCGTGGCCCCTGAGCAGCTCCTCCCTGGGCCCAGTGCAGGGCTGGAGAGCAGAGTGCAGGGGAGGGAGCGTCTGTGGAATGCGGCCCTCTCCCCAGCACTCAGAGGCCAGCCTGAGGGGCATAATAGAATACATTAGTCCACAGCCCATTCAGCGCTGCCTCTTTAAGAACAATGGCGGCAACTGAGCTGATTTTTGCCAAATGACCGGCTTTAGTCCATTCGGAGCACAGTGGAGCTCACCAGACAAAGTCCATATTCAGGACTTCATAGGGGGGTGGCTCATGGGCACTGGGGCACCAGCACCAGATGACTTCCTGGGACCCCCACTCAAAGCAATCCAGGGAAGATCCTTGAGGCTGACACTGGGCACCGAGGCCAGCCCTAGACAGAGCCCACATGGGCCCAGAGGAGGGCAAAGAAATTGCTACTTGAAACAGGCAAGACAGATTTCGTTCTTAATTTGAGGGCCCTGGTACCAGTGGCTGATTCCAGAACAATCTTTATCATTTGGAGTTTTACATCGGAAAATCCAGCTTGACAGCTGGAAGAGAATGATGCTGGGATAATCTCAACCCTATATGGATGGAGGAAGGAGCTAAGGAATCTAGTTTTCCAGCCCGAGGTACTGAGTGTAGACATTTGCAATCTCTACATTTCTCTAAGCTTCAGGTCCTTAATTCATGAGGAAATGGGCCAGACGGCTCTAGACCCCTTCCAACTTTGAAATTTCATGTGAAAAGAACACTATGACCACACTTCCTTTACTTTATCCCATTCTATACTAGGAACTCCGAAAACACCAGAACTTGGAAAACTGAAGAGCCCCGTGCAAATGTTTGCCATAATTATGACCTTGGCAAAGATCAGTGTGAAAAATGCAATGCCAACACCAAAAATGGAGCTGTTCTGATGTGATTTTTTTTTTTTTTTTTTAGTCCTAAACAGGTTTGTCCAAGTAGGGAGACCAGAGAGCCACGCCGTTGGCATAGCTGTGACAAGCAGGCGCCAGCAATGCCCCCCGCAAAACCAACCCTGCCTTCTCCCACGGCATTCTCTTTCCTGCTGTGGACATACCTCGGATGACCGTGAGGGGAAGACCCAGGACTTGGTCATAGGCTTTCAGCACTTTTCTTTGCCTTTTTCCTCTTAGCTACTGCATTATCAGTATGGCTGATACAAGCCTAGATTTTTTTGTGCACCTGAGAAAGCCATGCCAAAGTTTGGATACAGAAAATGCGGGATCTGGGTGCCTGGGTGGCTCGGTCAGTTAAGCGGCTGCCTTCAGCTCAGGTCATGATCCCAACGTCCTGGGATCAAGTCTCACATCAGACTCCCTGCTCAGCGGGGTGTCTGCTTCTCCCTCTCCCTCTGCCTGCTGCTCCCCGTGCTGTGTTCTCTCACTCGTTCTCTCGCTCTCTGTCAAATAAATAAATTAAGTCTTTAAAAAAAAAAAGAAAGAAAAGAAAATGCGGTATCTTAGGAGAGAATATTGCCCTGCTGGTTCAGACTCAGACATCACCCATTCAGGGAGCTCTTTCCTATTTAAGTGGCACCCAGCCTCTCCCTATCCCCTTTTCCTGCTTTATTTCCCTACCTACTTCTTATGATCTTCTAACACACTACATGTTTTGCTTATTTATTTTACTGTCTGTCTCCCCACCACCACCATCAAAATGTAAGCTTCCCAAGGGCAGAGATTTGTATCAGTTTTCCCATATCATATCCCATAGAACAGTGCCCTGGTACCTGGTAAGCACTCAGTGAATAAAGACTTGCTGAATGATGAATGAATGAATGTATGGATGACTGAATGATATACAGAGAATATAGAACACAAACATATATATAGCACGATTCCGATTTTAAAGAAAGAAGAGTAGGAAAAGAAGGAGGAGGGGAGGGAAGGAAGGAAGGAAGGAAGGAAGGAAGGAAGGAAGGAAGGAAGGAAGGAAGGAAGAAGAAAGGAAGAAAGGAAGGAAGGAAGGAAGGAAAAAAGCTAAAAAGCCTGGAAATAGGTACACTGAAATGTTAACTATCTCTGTTTGTTGGACTCATAGGCAGTTTAAACTGTCTTCTTTTTGTTTTTCTTCATTTTCCAAAATTTCTACAATGACCATAATTTTTTTGAAAAAAAAAAAAGAAGGTAAAGGATAAATATTAATTTTAAAGAAGAGAAGATGGGTGAGGGACACTTGGGTGGCTCAGTTGGTTAAGTGCCTGCCTTTGGCTCAGGTCATGATCCCAGAATCCTGGGATCGAGTCCCTTATCGGGCTCCATGCTCAGCAGGAAGCCTGCTTCTCCCTCTCCCACTCCCCTTGCTTGTGTTCCCTCTCTCACGGTGTCTCTCTCTGTCAAATAAATAAATAAAATCTTAAAAAAAAAAAAAGATGGGTGAATAGCATAAATAAATGTCTTTCTCAGGCAGAAGGAACAATGTAAGTCTCTAATACTGGCTTCAATTACATAGGTTCTTAAAAATCCTGCCTCATTTGAAATGTCAGGTGATTATTACAAAAGACTAAATGTGGGAAGGGGGGTTGAACGATGGCTCACATTTCTGGATAATTGCCCCCATTGTCCAGGTCGGGATGAATTTGGAGTCATATTCTACATCTTTCTTCCAGACCACACAGAAGTCAAGTATGGAGTCAGAACTCTTGGGCCAGCAATCAATCAACAAATATTTAATGAGCTCCTACTATGTGCAAAGGTCTGTACTTGATGTGCATTCTCTCTCTCTCTTCCACAAGCCCTCCTCAACTGCTCCCTGTCACTTTGCCCCATCTGAGTCTGCTTTGCTTGGGCCTCCTGTCCTCCCAGGCACCACAGGCCCAGTCTGGGCATCTGATCATCGCATCGTGCATCCCCTTAAGAGAAGAGATTCTGAGCTTCTTCCACTTGCTCTGACTCTGAACAAAAGGTCAGAAACAGGCTCACAGAAGTTAAACAGCCTGCTTGAGGTCACAGGCTGGGTTACTGGTGAATGCCAGGCCACTTGCCTCGGACCCCTCCACCCTCCTGGCCAAAACGGGTGTGAAACCAGGGGTGATCCACCCATAAGACGGCCATGTTAAGAGAGAGACTTGGAAGGTCATATACCTGTCATACCAGGGGAGCGCTTGGCAGCCGCCCTTTCCAGACTGCTGGAATTCATCCTGTAATAACTTGCCACACAAAACACACCTTTCCCGTTTGGACTGGACCCTGTCCCGGGACTAGAGGGATGGTGAGCTTGCCTCCTTGAGTGCCGCAGAGAGCACCCGAGCGTGCAGAAGCCTGGGGGTGTTTGTTCTGAGGAAATGCTGGACAAACCATGTGTCATCCAATGAGAGAGGGGAGGCAGAGAGCCTGGCGGTTCGGACCTTGGGGAGTGTGTCTGGGCATGTGGCAGGATCCAGCAAGGTTTGCAAGGATTTCCCGCCAAACTAATGAGGCTTCCTGGCAGAGCGCCGCATTCACTGGCAGGAATCCTCCTCTAATTGGGATCCAGCCTCAGCTCCACTGGAGGGCATCAGCCTGTGAGTGGAGAGCCTTGTTCTCAGAAGCTTTCCTGCCCCGCCTTCGGGCCCCAGCGTAGGGTGCAGACCCGGGACACTCTGTATGGCACGACACTAGCTTCACCAACAGCTCCTTTGCCCTCCACTTGCCCCACATCGATATGTTGAGCTGTCCCCACATGATAACCCCCCACGAAGCCTCAACCTAAGCACAGGCAGCCACGAGAGACCAGCTTCTCTCCTGCTTTACAGCCCCAGCTGTGTGCTCTGGGGCTCCAGCCCATTTCCTGTGCCACCCACCTTTTCGGGTTCTGACCTCCGACTATGTGTGGTGCGTCCCTCCTCCCTGCACGCATCCCTTACGCAGGTGGAGAGTATCAGCCAGAAGTGGACCAGCATGGCTTGTGCTCCCAGCTGGGCCCGGCAACATGGGGACTGCTGTGTGGGGAGGGAAGGAACCCCAGGGCCGGTGGGGCTTCCACACCGGGGAACATCTCCAGAACGAAGGACAATTCCCCACCTTTCAGGGTATGACCAACACTTGACCAGCCTCTCGTCTTGATAAAGTTATGACAGTTCCTGCCTTTCAGTCATTCAGGCAGCTACTCTGTGCTGGGCCCTGGGCTACGCTGAGGAGACCAAAGTTAACAGGAGACGGACCCACCCTCAAGATGTTTCTAGCCTCCTGGAGAAGACCTCATTTGCCTGTCCACAAGCTGAAATAAGATTCAGATTCTGATCCAATTAAGATTTACTCAATACCTTCTTTGTGTCAGACATGTTGACAATCATTTGTACATATATTAGCACAATAAAATCTTCTCAGCAAAGTCCCGGAGGTAAGATCATTCCAAAGAAACTGAAAGTGAAGTGTTAAGCAATTTGCCCAAAGCCACAGAGCTGGGAAGTGGAAGACTGAGATCCAGGGCTCAGAAAATCTTTGCCGGGACACGGCCCTAGGGGATGGAGCTGAGGAGCTACTAACTGAAAAGGTGAACAAATCTTTTGGAGTTGCCATCGAATGTACCAGGTCTTGTGTCACTAGGCTAGAGATCTTCACCTTCACACCGGGCCACACTGCACCCAGGAAGCAAAGGCTCTTGCTGGAATGGGTGCCACCCCCCACCCCACCCCCGCTTGCCGGCAGGGATGTTGGCCCATCCCGCCCGGCCCCGTTTGGGCTGCTGGATGCAGCACAAGACCACCACACCCTCTGCATTTTTTCAAGTAGCTCCGGCTAAGGAGCAGGTGACACCTTCCACGAAGTGCATGGAGGTGGACGTTTGGAACTGCTTTCTGCACAGCTTTCTCCTTTCTGTCTGTCTCTCTTTCTTTCCTCTTTTTAAAAAAGAAAGCAGGGTCTCTATTGTGTCCTATTGTGTACTGGCTGCCTGGCGGCTGATTTTTTCCGCCCTGTCTCATTAAGATGGATGGGGTTGCTGTCTTATTAATAATTGGGAAGGTTGCCCTTTGTTCCCTTTTCCTCTCCTCACTAACGAGGTCTGCTCCCGTGGCTCCATAAAGAGCCTCGCAGCCCCAGGCACTCCAGAGCTCCCTTGTGTGCAGGGCGCAGGCTGCCAAGGCAGGTCTGGCGGCCAAGCCAGAGCCTTCAAACCTTCTCACCTCTGGAGCTCTGGAATCATAGGAAGAAGGGCTGGGAGTGTCATCCAGCCACCCGCCCAGAGGCACCCACAGCGTGGATTTAAGAACCCCAAACTCAAGTCCTGGATCTGTTCCTAGACACCCCCACCCCCGCTGTGCTTTGCTCTCCTTACTATGCTACCATTGGCTCTTTCCCATGAGCTATTTATCCACTCCATTAGCAAACATGCACTGCTTCCCATGTTAAAGAGAAAGAGGATTCATTCATTCATTCGTTGATCCAGTGTGTATATTTTTTTGAAGGTCTACAATGTGCCAGGCACAAGATGTCAAGAAAGTGTGGAGTGCTATGGAAAAAATCAAACAGAATGATTATATCTGGAGGACTTAAATCAGGGAAGGCCTCCCAGAGGAAGTGACATTTCCCTTGAGAACTGAATGGCGAGTATAAGGCAGTTCCAACTCCCCTACAGAAGGGTTAAGCCCTCAGAGACCAGGACTATCACATGTGAAACAATTAGGGAACAGGTAGGCATTAAGCTATGTGGGACTGACTCTTACCTGGACTTGGCTGGAGGTTTCAGGAAGGAGGCAGAACCTACGTTGCAATACATGAGGGCTGGCTGGAAAAGAGGTTGCTGAACGTTCCAGGTAGGGGAAGGCCAGAGCCAGGGCAAGGAGCAGAAAGAACATGGCCTGCTCATGAGACAGTGAGGGGTGCAGGCAGAGCACGTAATAGTCACTTGCCCCTTTGTCCTGAGTCTCTGTAACTGATGTACCTGGGCACTCGACCACCCTCACCTTTCCTCCCTCCAGACCCTGCCCTGCTCATTCCAGATGCATGGAACCTAATCTCAGAGGAACAACGTCTGTGGGCCTGTCTAGCCTCTGCATTCTTCTTGGTTAACCCCCCACTCTGCAGCCACGAAGCCCAGC
Source organism: Mirounga angustirostris (assembly GCF_029215605.1). Taxonomy (NCBI): domain Eukaryota; kingdom Metazoa; phylum Chordata; class Mammalia; order Carnivora; family Phocidae; genus Mirounga; species Mirounga angustirostris. The sequence goes on from NW_026991710.1 coordinate 164,604,725, forward strand.
TGAATGCAGAGGAATTGCCCAGGAGAAACATCCCAATAAAGAAGAGTCCCTAAGAGAGAGGTGGAGGCCCCACCAGCTTGAAAAAGCTTTGGCTGTACGCATTATGTTCTGCTCACAAGTTTAAACTTCACCAGACCTGTCCTCTCTGCAGCATGAATTCCCCTCACCCTGCCCACTCTGATACCCCCTGCTGAGAACCTGAGCTTGTCTGTTCCCAGAAAACACTTCAAAGTTCTTCTGTGGGCACAGAGTCCCCTCTACCTCTGCTTCACTGCCAAAAAAGCAGCAAGAAGAAAAAGGAGAAATGATATTTGCTTTTTATAACGCTACCTGATTTTCTTCAAGAAAGACTTTTTTATGCCCCGGGCTTATGAACTAAAGCATATTCACACAGCCAAGTAAGAAAGGACCTCCGCTCGCAGGGATGTCCCAGTTTGAGGAATTCTAGCCCCCAGCACCCCTCCCCCTCCCACTGCCATGTCAAGAAGATTAATGCCCTTTCTCCAACCTGTGAATGGAAGGCTGGGCTGTCACAGAATCTCCCAAGGAAAGGAAGCCCCCCATGCTTGCATGGGACTGAGAAAGCTTGGTGCGCACGCACACAAACACACACCTGCACTCTCATGGTGGCCACCTCCCAGAATCCACCAGGAGAGGCATTTTTTCTCAACCTGGTTTTAAGGCTGCATCAAAATTGATCATGGCATCCAAGTAGAAGAATTAGGTTGATCCTCGATTATATCTGGGAGCTAGCAGGTCCCATGTGGGAGGGGACCGGGGCTTAGTCTGATTCAGTTACCCCTACAAATTTAGTGGGCCTCCACAGGTGCTCCTTTTGGTCCTGCCCCCTGAATTTACTGATGAGAAAAGAAGAGCAAATCTAGCAAGCACGGACTGAGTGCCTCTTGTTCACAAAGCACCATGCCAGCTTGGGGAAGCTAGGTAAATAAGACACAGTCCATCCTATGGCCAACCACCCTGCCCTGATTCCACACTCAGGATCAGCCCCGGCTCCCATCTGCTTTGCTGCCTTTCTCCCTAGCCCTCCATCATTTGATTCTTAACACTATTTATATATGTTTCTGAGCATGTTTCCTCAGCCTTAAATGGTAATAATCCTACTAGGTATCTTTTTTTTTTTTTTAAGGTTTTACTTATTTGAGAGATCATGAGCAAGGGGGAAGGGTAGAGGGAGAAGCAAACTCCCCACTGAGCAGGGAGCCCGATGCAGGACTCAATCCCGGAACCCTGGGATCATGACCTGAGCCAAAGGCAGATGCTTAACCAACTGAGTCACCAGGGCACCTCCTATTAGCTATCTTATAGGGATGTATTAATGCATTTAAATGAGATAGTGCATTTAAAAGCATAATAATGCCTGCCAAATAATATCCATCACCTGCAAGACGTTAGCGAAGCTTATTCTTCTTTGCTCACTCACAGGACCCTCTGAGTGTCTACAGAACAGTGACTAACATGTGTTTATCATTAGTCCCTAGCCCCAGCTCCAGCTTAGACCTTTGCCCATAGTAGATGTTTATTAAATGTTTGTTTAAAAAATACACCATATCCTGGGGCACCTGGGTGGCTCAGTCAGCTAAGCAAGCATCCAACTCTTGGTTTCAGCTCAGGTTATGATCTGAGGGTCATGGGATCCAGAGCTGGGAAGGGCTCCATGCTTAGTGCGGGGTCTGCTTGAGATTCTTTCCTTCTCCCTCTCCCTCCCCCTCTGCTCATCCCCCCACTCATGCTCTCTCTCTCTCTCTCTCCATCAAATAAATAAATAAAATCTTTAAAAAAAATACTCCACATCTATTCAGTTCTGGGTGCTGATCTCTCAGAAGCTGGTAGTACTGAGATTTGCTAACTTAAGGAATCCATTTGTATTGAGGTATTAGGGCTCAACAGTTCTCAATGTGTTAACCTCCCCAGATACAGAAGTTATATGCTGGGAGCCTTGTATTCCTAAAACTAAAAGAATGCTTAATGGTGCCCATTTAAAGCATTTGAAGGGAGGGCTAATTATTGTGGACAATTATTTAACACTCATTAAAGTGCACCATAAGAAGAAAGGTACCCTCATTAAAAAGGACAGACATGACTGGGACAGTCACACCCACCAAGAGGTGCCTCTCTTTGTCACTGACCCAATGTAAGTGCCTCAAACTCTGCCTCCCCGAGACTTTGAAAAGTGTCTCTGGCCGATGTTTCTCTTCCGTAAAGGCTGCACATCCCTCAATCATCTGGTCAGGCCTGGAAGTGCCTTCTCATTGGATTCACATGTTCCCGTATGTGGCACCGCTGGCAGGTGCCAAAGTCCTGGGGCAGGACGGGAGGACGCTGACTGTGAAGGGGAGTGGCTGGCTCACCTAACCTGGCCAGCAAAGACTCCTCCAAGGTCAAGGAGCGAGAGTAGATGTGGTCTCACCCATTTGGGCATCTCAGGAGAGCCGTGAAGACTCTCTCCTGGTGCCGCTGTCTCTGTCCGCTTTGTTCTGGACATGGCACACACTTATCCACAAGCCCGGAGTAGATCCTGACTGCCTACTGCATCAAGCCTAACTCAGGGCCCTCTGCACTGGCTCACGACTCTCCCTCAGGCCTTCCCTCCCACCAGCTCCTGCTCCGTGGCCAAACTACACAGCTCACCTTTCCCTGAATACCCACAGGCTTCCTGCCTTCCAGACGTTACCTTTCCTGCTCCTGTTTCTTAAGCATCTAATCCCATCTCCTCCCTCATTTGAAATCCCCTCATCCATTCCCACTCCAGGTTCAACTCAATCACCCCCCTTGCTGACCCACATCAGCTAGATCTCTTTCTGAATGCTTGTGGCAGGTGATACTCTGCTTTATGGCCCTGATGTTTTTCTGCTTTGCTTTATGTTGTCTCATTCATCTTTCTGGATGAGAGTCTCTTAAAGAACAGGGCCCTAGTCTTATCTTTCTCCCCCACAACTCTTGCACAATAGCATAGATGGCTGGGTGGATGGATGGATGGTTGGCTGGGTGGATGGATGGAGGGAGGGATGGATGAAAGAATGGAGGGAAGGAAGGCAAGAGGGAGGAAGAGGAATAAAGGAAGAAATGCGGAATGAATGAATTAAAGGCACTTTGCCCTGGGGGTCCACCGTGTCCCACTTAGTAACCAGAGGCCTGGCTGCTGACGATGGGATGGTCAAAGTGTCGGCCCTTCCCTGAATGGCTTGCTCCTGCCCCTCCTCCCCTGCCCGGGCCCCCCTTCTGTGGCATTCATCACACAGGCCTGGGCTCATTGAGGAAAAAATATGCATAGGCCGAGCAGGAGTGGCCCTGCCCCGTGAAATCCTCTTCTTCAAGGGCCACTGCCCCCACAGGAAATCACTGAGGGACAGATCAACCTGCTGGGCCTCTTCATCCCATGGCCCGGACACCCTGGAAGCTAACCAGGGCCACACACAGCATGAGACACACACAGTCACCTCCACCAACAAGCCACTGGTTGTCACCAGGCAGTGACAAATTCCCCATGCTGCCCTGACACACAAAAGCCAATGCCTGGTACCAAGAGAAGCCACATTCAACAATGATGCTTCCGTTTACTAGAACTACAATCCCCAAGATCCTCATTTCACTCGGATTTGTGATTGTTTATCTTGCTTTTTGTTTGTCTAGATCTTTGTACCCATTCTGAAGGAAAAAGAGAAACAATCCGAGAAAACAAACTGACATTAGAATTGTGGTCAAGAAGACTTCCAGAAAAAAAAAAGAAAGGAGGGGGGCTGCTTTAGCATCGAAGGCAGCACCCGTGACCCTGGCCCTTGTCAGCGCATGCAGCAACTCTCCCTTCCAGGCTGCTCTTGGCCTTCTTTGCAAGTTGGAGGTTGCCTTATTTGTGGATTGATTGACCCCATGCACAATACCGCACTGCAGAGGGGCCCAGGTAACCAGGTCTCATACCACCTACTTCCTCTCCCTGGTCGCTGACGGAAGCCACCCCCCAGGCCACTGCAGGACCGCGCGCCCCCAGAAAGGACTCTGGCTGCCTGCCGCCCACTCTCCTTCCACCGCCTACTCGCTGTGCGACCTCAGCAAGGCGGGATGAGACCCCCAGCGGGTGGCTGAGAGGATGCGTGGAGATATTGTATATCAAAGCGTCTCCTGCAGCCCCCAACACACAGGAGGAGCCCAGCAATTGTTGAGTTTCTTTGCCTTCCTCTGCATTCCAGACCTCTCTCTAACTCCGGCCGGCTGGTCGCTCCCGGAGAGGTCTCCTGGCAGCTCGTGGGCCTCAGGCTGTTGCTCTGGCTCCTAAGGGGAGCCGTGTGGACCCGTCGGACCCTGAGACCACCCCGGACATTGTCCCGTGGAGCTGAAGAGTACTGGGCGGGCACTGAGGAACTCAGGCCCCCCAGCCCAGGCATGCTCCTGAGTGCGCCTGCCCAGAGCAGCAGCTCCCAATGAGCCTGGGAGGGATGGAAGCAAACAGTCAAGCCCTAAGTCTTCATCCCACCCCCAAGTGCCTGTCCTCTCGGAGCATCCTCTTACCTTGGGCACGGTGCCAGCTCCCTCACATACCCGGAACACCTCCTTTCATTCCTAGGACATAGGAACTGCCACTGCCCCTTACAGATAAAGGAACTGGGGCCCCAAAGAGTTACCTTTCTCAGTAGAACATCTCGAGAGTGGTGGAACCAGCATTTGAGAGGCTGCAGAGCTGGGTCTGCAGCCTTATACTTTGAGGGGTTCTGCATCTTCACGCCCCCAGGCTTTAAATAAGAGGAGCCCCCCATCCCAGTACCACCTCTAGGAGATCCACAGTGGGTAAGCATGTTTCACATATTCTAATTCTCCTCTCATTTTTTGAGTTGGGAACTACTGAGGTCCAGAGACACGCAAACTGTTAAGTCACAGAGCCTATAAGAGGCCATGTCAGATTCCTCTGACCCCAAAGCCTGCGACATTTCAGCTCACCAGGTCAGATCTTCTGCTCCCAGAGGTCAGCGTCAGACACACAGAGGAAGCCGAAACTGCCACCTCTGTGACCATTTGAGAGGTAATGAGACCCCATCTGTTCAGGTGCTCCTCCCTGAGCCCCAGGCACAAACTGAATTCCAGCCCAAGCCTTGCAGCTTCGGGGTCTTCTCCAAGAGCCCCGCAAAGTATCGGCAGTGATGAGTTATGTTATTTGGGACGGGGGATATATGCGCCAACAGAGTAGCAGGGCTGTCTTTATCTGGACTTTACTGTCTGTTGGTAGACAACAGAGCCCATAAGGATTATGACAGCGGATGGGGACACTTTGATTTGGGGAGGGGGGCAGTGGATGTTGATGGGGCTGTCAGGGTGACCGAAGGGGGAGTGGTGACTGAAGGATGGAAGTGGGAGAACCCAGAGACGGTGGTGCCAAACATAAATTCTACATTTTCCTGACATAGGCTGGCCCAAGATGGGACATGTGCAAACCCAGCTTGGAAGTGCTGAGTCCCAGCACTTCTGCTACTAGAGCCCGTAACGGGATAATTCCAGTTGTGTGGCTCCTGGTGTCATTATATTGCTCTAATCATCATCAATGCCATTTATTTAGGTGCCAACATCACTTCCTGGCCTTCTTTACATTCTCTGTGGTACCAAGCACAGTGTTGACCCTTTCCTACCCCTGTGATCTCTCCTTCATCAATGCAGGGACCACTGAGTCACAGAGCACTCCACAAGCAGGCTCCAGCCTGACCCTCTGGAACCATTCTCTGTATACCAAAGCACAGACTCCTCAGCTGGGCCCTCATGCCCTGCAAGCTGAGAGCCTGCCCTCACCCAGTGAAGACTCCTGAAGGGGCAAGCAGAGATATTGTCCCTTGGAGTCTTTAGCCGGGTGGCTGCCGCTGGCCCTTTAAGAACAAAAGAGCCTAGTGGGTGGGGGTGACTGGGGTGCCCTGAGCTGGCCAGAATGGAGTCTAACCTGCAAAGCTCCTGGTTGAAGCAACAGGTCTTCTATGCTCCCTGAGGAAATCTCAGAATGTGCTCCCTCAAATACTCATTCCTACCTCTGGTATATCCACTCCCATCAGATCTGGGAATCTGGTGATGACTGCTCACACCTTGCATCTTGTCTTTTCTGTAACTGAGAATCCAGTAAATATTCATCGCTGATTTCATGCCCAGAGATTGTAAAAGAGCAAGTGGCATTCAGGAAAGTATGAACATAATTTAAAAAAAAAAAAAAAGATCTGAAACTGCCCCCTGCAGAATTATTTTGGGCTGTCAGTATGGCACATCTTGGTGCAAGAATGAATTTTTGGCTGGAAAGACACTAGGTCTTCACTTATCACAGTCTCTTCAAGGATGAGGAGTGTTTTATCAGTTAGCTATGGACGTAAAACAAATGACTCCAAAACATAACAGTGTTGCTCATATGTCCGGTTGTGGGCAGGCTGCTGGGGGGATGACAGAGGCAATGGGGCCATGTGTCTCTCATCACCAGAAGCCAGCCCGGGTTTCTTCAAATGCGTGGCCGTCACAGGGTTCCAAAAACAGCAAGAGAACACAAGTCCCACTGTGCGTGTGTTTTTCAGCCTCTGCCAAAGCAAGTCAGGGGACAGAGCCCAGTCTCCGAGTGGGAGGAGAGTCAGAGTCAAGAGTGCAAGAGAGTACAAACCCAAGGAGCGGGATAAACTTGTAGCCATTTTTGCAGTCTACCTCAAGGGTTAAAGGAAACGCTAGGCAGGCTATCTTTTACTAATTCCTTCCTCTTACAAGAGCATCAGGAATATCTCCTCTTTACCTGATTTATCAGATGGCCAATAAATAATTAATGAATATGTAACAAGTGACTAAGTACACAATGAGAGAAAGGAAGGAGTGAATGAACAAGGAGTGAGTGAGTGAATGAGTGAGTGAGTGAGTGAATGGATGTAGGTCTAACATTCAAAGTACCTAAAAAAAAATTGAGATCCTCAGACCTGGGAGAAAATTCTAGAATTTTGAGAAGAAGCCTAAGAAAGACATACAACTCTTTAAGGTACAAAATCATTAAAGAACATTCTATTTAAAGGGAAGAGTCTTATGGGTGTAGTGAGAGGAAACTGAACTTAAAAACTAAAAGCCCTAACTCCTCAAATTTTCTTTCTTCTCTAAACATACTGTAATTAATTAATTTCCTCACTCTTTTATTTCAACAACTTTTTATTGAGCTTCTACTCTGTACCAGGCAGGAGCCCTAAACTTATGACGTTGACTGTTGGATGTTGCCCCAAATAAGTGGTTCCAGACCTTTTTGGAGGCACATTTCCCTGCTCCTTCTCTGAGCCCAGCGTCACCATCTGCCCTGGAGAGGAGAAGCACCAGATGAGTTGTACCACCCTGCTCCCTCCCTAAACCTGGAGGGCTTCTCTGGCTGGGAGCTGCAGGGAAACTAGACCCAGATCTGGTTTTCCGGATTGATAGATTGGGGACACCTGGCCAATATGACCTCTAAGCTTCCTTGTAGCTCTGAAGCTGTAGAATAAGAATGGGAACCATGAGAACCACCCAAGTGATGTCATCCATCACAACCAAGAATCCTAGGCCATGCAGAATGCAGGTGTTCACTGGTAGTCAACACAGGAAAGCCACTAAGAAAAACAGAAAAGCAAGACAGGATCTTCAGAGCAACCCCAAGACAGAGCTTCTTGGCCATGCACAAACCTGTCTTCCTTAATATTTAGTCATCATGCTATCCCAAAGCCCTGCTTCCCTGGTAAAGACAAACGATTCAATCACCTAATTCAGAGCTCCATACTCCAGGAAACAAATGGCAGAAGCACAGCCCCAAATGAGCCTGCTGCTCCTACATGCAGAATAAAAACAGAGGCAAAACATTGCACGGGTTTTGACCCCCACTCCCTGCCAACCTATGTGTAGTATCGCCACTTCCCAAGATCTCAGTGTAGCCCTCAAGTCTGCCCACTGACTTCATCAGGATGAGGACAGGCACTCTCTCAACTTCCTGCTCTCCCTGTCTAAATCTTTCTGGGCATTCATTCATCATATCTCATTCCTTCCTTCTGCAGGTTCATGCATCCCTTTTCTCACACCTCAACTATGTATAGCCTCCCCTCCCTTATATTCAGCCGCTCCCTGCCACTGGCTCCTTCCCCTTCACCTGCAAACACCCCAACACCTTTCCTTGTTCCCACCTGTCAGCAGCTTAAGATACTGTTGATTGTCCTTCCTGATACTGTCCCACAAGCAGACACCTCTTCCTAACTTCCCTACTCTTCCCCAATCCCTAGCATGCAGGCTCAAACTGTGAGATTTGTCTTTAATAGCATCACTTGCTCAAGAAGGAAAATGATCTTAACATTATTGCTTAGGGATTCTTTCATCTTCCTTCCTACCCCCAACACCCACACAATTAGTTGCCAACTTCTGTCACCCTCCTTAATAGCTGTGGATCATCCCTTTCTCTCTTCCTACGAACACAATCTTCCTTACATCTTATAAGCACTATTGTCAGTCTTCCAGCTCTAGTTTCTCCACCACCACCTTTTTAAATTCATAGCCTATCTGGAGCCGAGCCTTGTATATGTCTATATTTGATCCCCTCACACTCCCTTCAGCCTGTAAGGATTCACCTCTGCCCCACCAAATCCTACCTAGCCTGCAAGATTCAGAGCAGTGGGGCCTCCTCTAGAAATCCTCTCATCTCCTATCCTGCCTCTTCTTACCATTCCACCCGCCAGGAGCTGGAAATTATCTCTCTACCCTCTGAATTTCTATAGCTCTGTCTCTATCCCTATCCTAAAATGCTTTTCACTTTCTACATTGTGTCCTAGATGTTCATGTATTTTCCTGTCTCCCTACTGACAAAGATTCCTCGAAAGATGTAATTTAAATCCTTTATATCTTTATATCCCCCACAGAACTAGCACAATGCCTTTGGGTAGATTTGTTGAATGAATGAATGAATGAATGAATGAATGAATGAATGAATGAATGAATGACTCACATCCCCAGCTTTCACAGAAGGCAGTCACAAAGCATCTATAACTCTTTGGGTAGAGACTTTGGGATTCTTGCCCAGAAACAATTTGGTGATTGTAAAAGTATCGCTTGAATTATTTACCAGAGCTATGTCTCTTGACAGCCGTCTATAGCCACCTCTGTGTAGAAGCAATGAAATTAAAATCTGCTGTATTGAACCAAATTCCTTGAACAGCCCTATCTCCCCCCACCAGCCCCCATGTATGGAAGATGGAAATCTGCAGCTTCTCCTTGTTCCTTCCCGGAACTGCAGTCACCCCACAACCCTGGCCATCCCACCCCCACCCTGCTCACCCCTGAACTCATGTCTTCTAACCTAATTCATTTTCTAGATAAATGAAGCAAATACCTAGCAAATATTATTTATGACTTTGTGATAAATAAGCCTTTTACAGAAGTTATTCAAGGAGTTCTGGGGAATTTCAAGGATAACTTTCAGCAAGTTTCAAAGGTCGGGTCAGCCTGGGATACTGAGCCCATAGTATTTGCTGTACCATTCATCTGTTTTGAATTATTAGTCTTACCCAGCTTCAGTCGGCTCTCAATGGACTGGCTGTGCTTTTAGCTCTCTGGCTGTGTTTTATTTCGATAGCGGGCAAGGGACTTTAATAATTATTTTTTGTGCTATACTGACAGTGGGGAAAGAAAAAGGGGGTCTTAATGAAATTCGAACACTCACAGATGTGCTGGAAAAGATGGGTTATACCTGACCAGCCACCATTGCCCCCCACAACCATGCACACAGAGCAGTGGCATCCCCCTCCATGCAGAGATGAGAAAGCACCATGCTGAACCTGGCAGCACGGAGGTGGGGTCATAAGGGCAGGGCTTTCCCAGAGGGCCAGGAAGTAGTGGGCTAACCCGGGCCCTTTTCTAACGTATGAATGCATGCCTGGTGCTCTGCAGATGCTGCAAACTGAACTTCCTGAGAGCAAAGACTATGTCTCACTCAGCTCCATATCTGCAGAATCTAACATTCTGCCAGCACAAACTAGGCACTCAATAAATATTTATTGGATTGGATTGGATTAGATTGGATTGTATTGGGTTGGGTTGATTTGGGTTGGGTTGGGTTGATTGGATTGGATTGGGTTGGGTTGATTTGGGTTGGGTTGGGTTGGGTTGGATTGAGTTAGGTTGAAATGAATGGAATTGAGTTGAATTGGGCTCCCATCTCCCCTCCACTCTAACTATAGTTCCTTTACCCAAAGCCTTTCATTTTTAAAAAATTTTTTCACTATTCTTTTGTTTTTGTTCATGGTGGATTTTGGGTTTTGTTCTTTTTCTGGTTAGTTTGTTTATCTTGGTTGTTTGGTTTGATTTTGATTTACCCTGAGAATAAATTCCTGAGGCAGGAATTTAACTTAGAATGCAAAGGTCTTTCCAGATCCAAACATTTCTCCCTAAATAATTTGGCAAAATTCATTTTTCATTCCTGAGACCTAAGATTATTGGCCTATTATTCTAGAAATGGCGTGGAATAAAGAATTAAAGAATGCTGTTTCATCTTACACCCTTTTAAAATAGTGAAATTTGTATCACCCTGTTAATAGTTTTGAAGATGGATTTCCTCCTAGCCTGCTCTACTAATATGATACTCTATTTGGCAAATTCCACTGGGCACACATGGGTTCTTTAAAAAAGTACTTGGTGAAGTGAATTGACTGCAGAAAGCCTGGACTTGCTCACCTCTTTGTTTGTTTTTAACTTCAGAAGGTAGAAAGATGTCTCCCCCCTGTGAGAAGTCAGTCAAAGACTCCCTTTGTTTTTAGACTGAGGCACATTCTACTAGATCCCCCTTCTTATAAACGTCTGTCCCTCTCACTTTACATGGTAAATATGGCCTAAAGAAATGTTGCCTTGGTTATTTTTTTAATAAAATTATACTTAAATGTACTAGTGGACATTTAAAGGAAAACCTCCTGCAACATGAATAACACTCCAGTTTACCTACTATCAAATCTGAATTTTTCATATCAAGTTTTCTCAAAGAATATTCATCTCTTCTTTGTTCTTCTTTCAAAAGACAATAGTGATGAGTGGGTAGTATGCAGTCTCCTTCCTCAGACACAGAGACCAGGGCTGAGGCCCCAAGAGGGCATGCCTATTCACCATAGTTGCTTCTGGGGCCCTATAGAAGCCTAGCTCCACAAGGGGTTCTGATAAAAGAGAAAAGGCTGAGATCATCATGGGTCCTCAAAAAAGGTCTTTAAATCATGAGGGAGGGCCTATGCCAGAGGATGCAATGGGACGGAGTAGCAGGGAAAAGAAAACAGGAATAAGTCCATTGAGCAGGAGAGATAGAAACCCCAAGACAAGGGCCTTTGCTATTGCTGACTTGTACTTGCTCCTGCATTCAGCTCTGTGTTGGGCCAGGTAGATTAAGGGACCCAGGAATAGAGTTGACAGGGTACCCAGTTTGTTTTGCTAATGACCTTGGATTTCTGTGATTCTCTCCAGCTTCTGGAAGCCAACCCTCATTTTTGTCCATGAAGACATCCTCAGTTTCTACTTCTCCCCCTCTGAGCACTCCATAAATTATATCCCTTCCCTTCAAGTCTGTTAATACTCAATTCCACAGGTAATGAGGGGTGGGGGCCTCCTGTCATAATGAATCCTTCACAGCTATTTCATGAGGGGAAGTATCCTTTTAGTAGGAAGGAGAGAAAAATGAAGACTTTTCCGTAGTACTTCAAAACATTTGGGGCCAGCTGCATGTCCTTCATCAGTTTTCAGGCAAGATCCTTCAGCCCAGAATTCCTGTGTCACCTTCTCCTAGGTCTTTGTTAGTAGATTGTGTTCTTTTTCTCCTACCTCTTCTGGAGAGCTCCTTCTCTTGTTAGCCCCTTCCCAGAGACAAGGCTTTAGGGACAAAAGCCTCATTTGACTTGGCTGCTTGCTTCTTAAGGGATAAAAACCTCTGGCTGACTTGCTGCTTAACAAACTACTCTAAAACTTAGTGGTTTAAAGCAACAATTTATTATTATTATTATTATTATTATTATTATCATTAGCATTAGTATTATCTTATGCATCTGTTGACTGGATCAGCTGGGCAGTTCTCATTTAGGATCTCTCATGGGGTTGTAATAAGACAGACAGGAGCCAGGGCTAGAGTCATCTGAAGGCTAGATTCACTGAACATCAAAGATGGTTCACTCAGTGGCTGACAGTTGATACTGATTATCAGCTGGAGATCAGCTGTGATTGTCAACCAGGGCACCTTCATGTGGTTTCTCCATATGGCTTTTCCCAGAACAGTTATCAGGTCCCAAGAAAGAGTGTCTCAAGAAGCTAGCTTTCTGAGAGACCTAGACTGAAGCTGCAATGCTGCTTAGTACCTAGCCCTAGAAGTCTCTGAAAGTCACTTCCACCATACTTTATTATTCAGGCAGAGCATGAATGTCAGTCTAGATTCAAGAGAAGGGGAATTCCATTCCACCTCTTGATGAGGTGAGAAATATGCAAGTACAGGGAAGGAGAGAATTGATGGCAGCCATATTTGTAAACTCTCTACCACAGAGTTGTATCATATTCTTCTCTTATTCCAAGAGCCTAAAACCATTTTATTCATCTCTGGCCCTATGCTGCCTCTATTCCCTTCCCCTCAGACTCATGATGCCTCTAATTAATGCCTTCTCTTAGGAACGTATCATCAGTAAGTCAATAAAAGGGATTTGACAGCTTTCTTTTTTTTTTTAAGATTTTATTTATTTATTTGAGAGAGAGAGAATGAGAGAGAGCACATGAGAGGGGGGAGGGTCAGAGGGAGAAGCAGACTCCCTGCCGAGCAGGGAGCCCGATGCGGGACTCGATCCAGGGACTCCGGGATCATGACCTGAGCCGAAAGCAGTTGCTTAACCAACTGAGCCACCCAGGCACCCTGACAGCTTTCTTTATAAAGCCAGTGCTGGATTGAGCATGGTAAGTTTTGGCTCAGAGAATGACTGCCTTAAAACCACTGAAGAGCTCTCTTTTGTTTTTGTTTTTGTTTTAAGTTTTTGGGGTTTTAAAATAGAAAGTCCATGGGTTTCAACCGTATCACGCACACTGCATAAATTTTCAGGTGTTCCCACCATTTTCTTTTCTTTCTTTCTTTCTTTTTTTTTTTAACTAAGAAACTAAACAACAAACCACCTTCTGAAGTTCTTCTCTGGACTAGTACTTAAGAATGAAAAGTGAAAAGAAAGAAAGAAAAAGGAGTCACAGGGTGGGGGGCAGTGAAAATTCAACTGAAAATAATGATTATTTTGAGAGTTTACATAATTCTAAAACCCTGCTGTCTGGAAGGAAAGTGAGTCTTCCGAAGCATCAGTGCTCTATAGAAAACAAATGAGGTTTACACTGAAAACCCTCACACCGCAATCTCACTACTGTCCCTCTCTCCCACCAAAGGCTGGGATGCCAGGAGCAGAAAGACTAGTGTTCACATTACCCCATAAGAGGACATTGGAGGCTCCTTACCCAAACCCTCTGGCCTGCTCTGGGCTCTGCACTGAATCATTCAGGGACATCTCTGTTCTGAGAGTCTCTCCCCCCGCCCCCAAGAATAACTGCCCTGGGGGTATGGTGGAGGAGGCTGGTGTGACTCAGGGCAAACTTACCCGCACACCCCCCATACCATCCATTCATGAGGCTAAATACTGTTTGTGTGAAGCTGCTTCCAATCTCTTGGAGGATAATATTGCAGAAAGGGAAGTTAAGAAAGCAGAGGCGGACATTGTTATTTGTATTTTACTCTCAGACATTTTCAAAATTACCTCCCAGTTGGCACAGTGGTTTACTGAAAAGAACACTGGACAGGGAGTTCCACAACCTAAGGTTCACCCTCTTTCTCCACTAACAAACAGTATGGCCCTCACGGGGCTCAGCTGGGAAATGAGATGCCTGCACTACTTAGTAATCTTTAGGTCTCTCCTGCCCCCAGATTTTCCTTCAGGAAAACTCAGGTCAGGAAGAAGTAATGACACAGAAAACCCCATGTGGTGAGGCTGCACACAGAAACAGTTCTGCTCCCCTTACCCTGCCACACGATGCTGCCCCAGCCCTGCAGCCATCTGAAGTGAGTCATTTGTCCCCAGCCACCTTCCCTCCAGGAGCTGCCAGCCCCCTTTCAGGCCACTGTGGGCAGCCCATAAGAGGAAGAGTTTGCAAACTTGCTGCCATGGATAAAATCCACAAGCTGTTTCCCTGAAAAGCAAGGAGTTGGGGTGGGTGGGGTGGGGGTGAGAGCAGGCCCTGTTCCCTCAGCTCTGGAGGTCTCTGTATTCTTTAGCTCTTAATCATTAGATCGGAAAAGGGGAAAGGGGCAGGCACTGGAGGCAGAGGGGGAGGTTGAGGGGAAGAAAAAACTCAACACCAACAAAAAGAGAGACAGCCTCACACTCAGGTCCTCTGGGACCGAGAACTCCATTCAGAGTTTTCAGAAAATAGGGTCAGGCATGTCTTGTGACCTGAGACCCCAGAGCTCCTCTGTTCCCCATAATTATCTAATACAGCACTCTCCCTGCCAAATACAATGAAACAATTTGTCACTTCAATTATCTGTCAGTCAACACTGAGGCCTTTTCAACAGGCCAGCACATGTGTTTGGAGAGCTTGTCAGTGAGGGCTGTCTAGCCAGACCCATAACCATGGAAAATGGAACCTTTGTTAATTCTGGTTCTTAGAAAAGTAAATCCATTCAATTTCTCTCCTCTCGCTCGCTCTTCTTTTCTAAATGCCTTCAGTTTGGAATTTGCACAAGGAGCTGAATTGGTCCTACTCTGAACCTTAAATGACTGGCCAAAGGATTTGCATGAGGAAGCAGAAATTAATTATTCCTTTCGGGGCTTTTTCCCCCTGGTCTCTGTAATTCTGTGTTTAGAGGCAAGATTACACCCTGCGTTACCAGCAGGTTGGGGGTTGTGCAAGGGAAGGGAAGTGGGGACACGCGGAGTGGGGGGCGCGGGGGGCAAGGAGATGTTTGCATCTTGTTAGCGCTTCCTGCGTTCAGGCCAAGCAGCCAGCTTCACTGCCTCTTTTCCCTTCCTCAGGTTTGTGCAGACAGAGGGCAGCTCCACACCCAGCCACCAAGTGGAAGCTCCTAGGGGAAGTTCCCTTCCAGGTTCTTCAGATTCCTTGCTTGGAGAAATAAAGGGAAAGGAAATCTGTTTTGAGGACCCATGGTCCCTTGGAGTCAACCTGGCTTCTATTTCTACATAGACCAGAGATTATTAGCTCTTGTGAGGGGACCAGACCTCCTTCACTGTGAGGGAATGGGGAGGGACCTCATTTACTGTGAGGAGACAGGGATGTCCTCCCTGTGAGGGGACAAGGACTTCTTTCTCTGTGAGGGGACTAGACTTCCTTCACTGTGAGGGGACAGGGACTTCCTCCCTGTGAGGAACCAGACCTCCTTCACTGCAAAGGAATGGGGAGGGACCTCCTTCTCTGTGAGGAGACAAGGACTTCTTCCCTGTGAGGGGACCTGGATCTCCTCCCTGTGAGGAGGAAGTAGGCCTGTGGCTGAATCACTGAGGCCTAAATGGAGAAGTCTATATATTCCTTGATTTCCCAGAATAGTTTAGCTTTAAATGCTCCATCCCACTGTCAGACTGTGTATGAAGCTGCATGTTTCCATTTGGGGTTGGGAATATAAGGTTGCTATGAGACGGTGTGCTGGCAACAAACAAAGACAAAGGACCCTTCATGATTCACCAAGGTCCACGTGCACAGAGTGGCTTATATGTTTTGAAGGTGGGAGCTGGGGGTAGACACACATGAGTCCATCACGGTAGTATAAGCCTGGTATTTCTGTCTTGATCGTTTATATAGGAATTTTTAAATATGTTGTCCTATAGCAAATAAAATTAATGTGTTTTTAAAAATTTAAATTTATGTATGTATGTATATATATGTGTATGTGTGTATATATGTGTGTGTATATATATATATATAATTTCATACACATTGGAGTTTTATTTCACTGTCAACACTTACAAATTCTCCCCCCACCTGAGAATGTGTCCCAACCCACCCAGCCCCAGGTTTCCTGTTCCCATAGGAAGCCATAGGTTGGAATCCATTACTTCTGCATCTGCAGAGAGTTTCCTTCCCCTTCTTCTAGTCCCGGGACCCAACACCAGAAAAGAACATACACTGGTGTCTTCCAGGCATGGGAATTTTGACCCAGGACAGCTTAGAAAATGGATCCCTGAAGATTTTCAAACCAAGTCTCACTCTGCCTATCCCAGTGCATTAGATATCTTCGGGGCTGACCCTGACCTCTTATCTGATGAGACTCATCCTTTTCATTGCTCTTTCTTTCTGCTTCCATCCCTCCTTTTTCACTTTCTTCCTCTCTTCTTTCTTCTCTCCTTTTCCTTTCCCACCTTTTCCCTGCCAGCCCTTTTACTGTTTTGCCCTCTTACCCTTATGATTATCTGCCTGTTTCTTTTTTTCTCTTTGAGCCCAAAGACTCTCACAGCCATCCCCATAGCACTGGGTTGTACAGAGAAAGAAATCATCTTTTTTTTTTTTTTTGTACTTTAGAGTCAGAAAATAGAACCCAAAGGGGGAGGTCTGAAATTCAGTCAGGAAGTTGAGTTGACACTGCCAACCACATAAATCAGTAAGTAGCCACCAGGTAGATCCAAGGCCAGCCAGGTTCCCTAGGGGACATGTCTGCCTCCATCTCAGCACCAGAACACAGTGTACTTTTCTTCACTTGACTTAGGTGGCAGATCTCTCTGAGAAAGGATTCTGGCGACCAAGCTGAATATGGTCCAAGAGGTAACTGGAGTTTTTGCTCATAAGCTCTGAGTAGAGCCTCTCTTCGGCTCTCAAGGAAGAGTCCATGGTGGGGGAATGACACAGGGAGAAGAAAACAGTCTTTCTTTCTAAACAGATACTCTGGAAGTTAACTGGTCTCTCTAGAATGACCACTACTTACAGAAGCTATATACTTACCCCAAAGAGCCTAACAATTAGCACAATTGTTTTGGGATGTTTTCAGGGAAAAAAAATAATATATATATAAAAGAAGCACAAAACATACGTGTTCCTTTCTAGTAACCCTGTGTTTTCAAGAAGGGGGTTCATGTTCAATAAGCCACGGTGTCATTCTCTACTTTTTTCAGATTTTTAGACTGATCATTTTGGGGCTTCTTCCAAAAATCAACCCTATCTTTAATATAGGAAAATTGGCAACCACTAGAGCAATATGAAAAACTATGCTCCAAGACTGAAAGCAATTCCAAAAGCAGAGTGTTTCTAGAGGATCCAAAGTCTAGGCAGGATCAGGATAATTCAACAAGCATCTCTGTGAACATCCCATGTATAATGCTATAGCATCGAAGCAACACCAAACCACGAAGCTGAAGGAGGTGAGGCGCAAATGGAATCACAACCACCAGTGCACAAAGGTAGGGTCTAAAGCTAGGGGAGAGGAAGGAGCGGTCAGTCTGTTTTCTCTCAACTCTGGGACAGGCATGCCAAGGCCCTCACCTCCCCTGACCTTCTCTCCAACCTCCCTGCCAACCTACTCCCCCTCCCCAAAAATCCCCTTCACTTTATTGACACCAGTGTTTAACCTTTCACCCCTGGCAACCTCCACAGTTTGCTCCTTGGGAAACACGGTGACACAGTTGCCCTCTCTCCTGGTCCCTCCCCAGAGAAAAGGGGGCAGAAAGAGCCGAGTTGAATGAGCATTCTGTGCGGCCACAGGCCGGGGGCTGTTTCTAATCCCATCTCTGGCCCTGCACAGTTTAGAAGCATTTCCCAAGGAGTTACTGCAGGCATGGCCGATTCTCTGTCTCTTAGGAACCTAGTCTTTCCAGCACATTGTTTGGCTCTCTCATCCTGCCTTTAGATACTCCCAGCTTTTCCTTTCCACAGCCAACATCCCTCAAAGCCTAGAAAATAAAAAAATATGTATTTGGAGGGAGTGATAACTGCCTCCAAATTCAAGGACTAGAGCCAGCCTGTGGAGAAAACCTTGCCATCCAGGAGGAAAAGGAAAGGGGCACCCAGAGGAAATTAGGTCAAGCTTTGAATATGTGCACTGGTGTCCCTCTGGTCATCCCAAGTTCCCAGAGATGCCAGGGAACATGGGGATCTCCAGCCTGAATGCCTGAATGCCTGAATGCCACATTAATTTGGGTAGTAGAGGCTTTTAAATTTTTCCTTAGACTCTACTCCATTTTACTTTCTCTGGCTATAATCACAAAATGTCCAAAAATGGTAATGTGTATGATTTCTCTTGGGTGACTCCATAGAGTAAATATTTTACATACAATTTACCCAGAAACCCAAAAATGATTTGCTGAAACCAGCCCAAGTACAAATTTGCCACCCTTCTGAGAAAGAGTGAATAAAGCTTCCTGGGCAGTGAAGCAAAATCATTTAAAAAGCAGCAATGCAAGATTTTAAAGCACACATAAGTTTGTTGAACTCAATGAGTATAAGCCACTTTAAATTATTTTTATATCTAAGTAAACATTACCTACGTTACTTGAATTTTATAATTTGCTTTACAATTAATTGTCTTCTTGTTGCTATTAAAATTCTAACTCAATAAAAGTGACATATATTATTTAAAATGATTGCTGTTCTTGGCGGGGGGGGAGGGGTGCCACCAAGCTGGGAACAAGGAGAAAAGGGCAGGAAAGGCCAGAAGACACAAAGCCTGGGTCTGCTTCCAAGTAGTTGAAAGACAAAGAAGTTATTAATGACAAAGATAATAATTCATTCATAACATAGAAATAAAAATAGTGGGTTGTCCTACTCTCAGGTCTGAAGTATCAAATTTATGTACGCAAAAGCACTTTGGAGATCTACAGATGAGCCGACCTCTGTGCAGACCCTAAGTACAGATTTAAAGAACAAAACCAATGAAAGATATGTATATATATATATATTTGGTCTTCAGTGCATATAAGTAATCATGAATGTGCATGTGTTCAAATATATATGCATACTTATAACATGTGCAATGTATGTATGTATACACATAGACATATATATAACCACACAAGTCAAAACAAACATACCTACTCAGATTGGGTCTTCCCCAAGATTTTTGTAAGTGGGCTCACTGGACCTGTCAAAATGTGGAATAAATCGTTGTAGTAGATTTTAATTCATCTCCTTAAATAGGGTGATGTTTTATAGTCTGAGCTGAAAGGTTGATTTCACAGTATTACCAACATAATCACTTTGCTTGTTGACTTTAGGAAAATTTTCAATTAATAAAGAGAGTGAGAAACAAGTATTTTCCATTCTCCCATCCATGTGGCAATCCAGCCTTTTTTTTTTTAATGAAGTAGAAAGGAGTACTAAGGCAATATCACCTAAAACTTGAGGTAGCTTCTGATGACTTTGCCAAGAGGAAAATTCAAGCATTTCCCCCACAAATAGCCATCTCAGCAAGTAGTGAAGGTAAAACTCCTACAAGTAGAAAGCAAAGGCTTCAGGAGTCCATGAAAACTAACAGGTGTTTCAACCACACTCGAAGTAGCAAGATGAGAAGGAAGCTGGAAGTCCTGTTTTGTGGCGGTTCTGAAGAACAAAGCCACCATTGGCAGATACTTGTTGGGGCCATGGGGCTGTGAAAGACCAATGATAGACATGCAAATGTGAAGGGGCCTGAATACACTCAGCAGAGCTGAGTTTCTGCAGGCTGGGCGGGGAAGCTTTGGGGAGATAGCCGAAAGCATATACCCTGAGCCAAAAATAACATTTGTGCTGTAAGGATGTTTAGGTAGAGCTGAAATGAGCCATTGAATGCTTTTTTAAAAAGTGCCATTGGATTCTGAAAGGGCAGCAGTAATGCAAATTTGAAGTTTGCCTTAGTTAATTGGGGGGAGGATTCACCAATTAAATCATAGGCAGAAACCTACTATTCCATTACCACTTAAAAAAAAAAAGGAGTCTTATTGATGAAATGCTTTTAAAAACAAAATAGTATACTCAAATATCTGAATCTGACAACCTGAAAAAGAGTAGGAAGGCTTTTAAGTAACCTCTCTAATTCACCCAAGCTGAGATAAACAGCTGAGATCAGTAGTTAAAGGTTGCTTACACCCAGCAATGGTTAGAGAGCCCTCCAGTGCCTGGAACCACCTTTTTTTGGCCTCACCTCTGATATTGCTGCCCAGGGGACTTCAAAGAGAAGGGCTAGTATCCCCAGTCCTTTCACAGGTGCAGCCCTGAGAAACATCACCAGAAAGGAGCTCACTGGAAGTCCCTATCTCCGTCTGGAAGTTCAAGGGAACAGAATGAGGAAAACCTTCCTTCTCAAGCTGGCTTCTGAGTATGTATTAAACTGATTATCCAGAATTTTGGCTTCCTGCTCTACAAAATGAAAATTTACAAACTGCAAATGTCTTTTTAAAATAATTACAGTTTTATTGATTCAGAAAATACCTGGTGTACTTCGTCTTGACTTTGGTGTTGACATTTGTTGAAATTATTTCAGTGTTGTGTATCAGTTTCGGTCTCAAGTGAAGGTGTAAAGAGAGTTTTCAATAGAAATAATAACATGTGGATGAGGGAAGCAGGATGTGAGCTGGAAACGTGTAAAATGAACTACTCAGTTTTTCAACATTTTTTCCATGAGTTTCACATGAAGTGAAATAATTCTTTCTAAAAGGAACAAATTGTCAGTTGAAATGTTTAAATAAATATTTTGACTAAAAATGTATTTCACACACATACATAGATGATGGTCCAAATTTTTGCAAAGAACTTCTGACAACCCTATCCTAAATTTTGCTTTATAAAATAAAGCCCTCCTGAAAAAAAGTTTGGAAAACATCATATCGACCTTCATTGTCTTTCTCCTGATTCCTTAACATCCAGAAAATGAAACAGTAATTTCTGTAACTTTCAAGTGAGGTCTACTTTGGTTGGTTTTTGGATGGACTCTGTTCCCATTCATCCCAATCCTCCTTCCCAAACTTTCTATATCTCATTCAGAAGGACATCAAGACCTGGGAAATCTACAGCCTGGGAACTTGGGAAATGCTCTATTGCATCTTGGGAGGTATAGTCTCAATAAGTAATTTGCTGTAGGCTTAGGAGAAAATGGGAGATTCCCAACTAGATAGGCTTGCAGGACATTGTTTCTCTCCAACTATTCTGTTGGCCTAGTCTACCCAAAAACCAGATAGTGAGGTAGGAGACAATCGTACTTCAGGAGAGCAAAGCCACCTCCTGGAGAACCATGTTAATTGTGTGGTTATATTACATAGCATCTTTAGTTATTGCTATGGTGGAGTTGATCAGAAATCTATCTCCTTATATACTGGAGAATTTAAAAGATGCTATTTATAGGTAGCACCATGCCTTTAGGAGAAGAAAGAGAGAGCCATTTACAAGTAGCAGGTGGCTTTTGTAATACAATCCAGGCTCAGAAAAATGTCACACCTTACTTTACAAAAATATGCATTTACTTTCTTTCAAAATTGGGCCTTAGAAAAATCAAATGAAATATTTACAATTAATGAAATATCTTTCACGATAATAAGGTAACCTTAATTCTTAATCTGTGCCACAGAGCTCACCACTTGGCTCACTGAGCTCCTGGACTCTCTCAGAAGAAATCACAGAATGGTGGCAATGGTCAACCTTACTCAAATGCTGCCTTCTTACATTGTGTTTAAACCTGTACATATGCACAGGCTTTCTCTATGGAGGGAGCTATGAACTAGAGAATGCAGATCTTAAGGACTTCTGGTTAAAAATAGAGGAATGAACACGTACATTATTCTCCTCTTCCTCCCCAATAAGACAAAGAGATCTGGAGAGGAATAGAACTACAAAATGTTGGAAGCTGGAGAGCGAATGGATGAATGTGTAACTGACTAAGTAGTCTGCAAAAAATTGAATACTAAGAGAAAAATGGAGAAATAAGAGAAACAATGCCATGTATATCATGGAATACCTAATAGCACCAAATACCTCTGAAAGTAGGGGTAAATGTGGAGCTAAAATCAGGAGAAAAGTCTGAGATCCTGAGATCTCTAGATGCCACTAATAATTTCTCCTTCCCTTACCCTGACAGGAATAAAGATTCGTTTCCTGAAGAAAGTAAAACTTAGAGTCTCTGGACCATGGAACACCACAGCACAGACTGTGGGGGGTGGGGGGGAAGGTAGGAGAGTTCCACAAATAGAGCTTAAAGTGGAAATTTATGCTCTTAATATTGACTCTTGCACTTCTTCTCCCTCTTGGCATCCAGATTACTGATAAGCAGGCACTTAACTCTTCAGACAGGAAATTAGAAGACTTCACTGGGAAATTCGATCAGAACAAGAGATAGGACCTAACAATACTGGCTTTGGGAGTTCCCTAATGAAGCAACACAACCAAAACACCTTGGAGTAAAATTCACAGTAAACAAATTCTACCCTCTCACCCTGGGCTTCCATGGCCCTGTAGTGACCTGCTCTCAAGCATAATGGGATAGCCAAGTATGAGAAGCTCTTAGAGGGAGATCTATAATATGAAAGATAAGTGCCAAAACAAACATCTGAAAGCAACTTGAAGAAAACAGTTGCAGGGTAAAAACTTCAGAAGAAATAAGAGAAAATACTTCATCCATAAAATAAGAACAGGTAATCCTAAAATGCAACATTCAAAGAATAAAAAGGCAGATATTGGAAATTAAAAATATGATGCCAGAAATGAAAAACTCAATATAAGAATTGAAATACAAACTTGAGGACTTTTCCCCAAAAGTAGACCAGAAAGACAAAGAGACCATGCAGAAGAATTCCAAATAATTTATGTAGATACTCCAACCTCAAGAAAGTGGAGCATAGGGGCGGCTGGGTGGTTCAGACCATTAAGCGTCTGCCTTCGGCTCAGGTCATGATTCCAGGGTCCTGGGATTGAGCCCCACATTGGGCTCCCTGCTCAGCGGGAAGTCTGCTTCTCCCTCTCCTTCTACTGCTCCCTGCCGCTTGTGTTCTCTCACTCGCACTCTCAAATAAATAAATAAATAAATAAATAAATAAATAAATAAATAAAATCTTTTTAAAAAGGAGAAAGAAAGTAAATTCCCACTCAAATGTGGGTTCTGCATTAGAAACTTCCTTCCAACAAGTAGTAAGAAATGGGGCAGTAACTTTACAGTACAGAAACCTCTCAAACACTACCTCAGCTAGGTGCCCAAGGTTAACATCAACAAACAGTTATAAATCATGTTGATAAATAGTATGTCCTTTCAAGATGATAGGGGAAGAGCGCTTTACTTCTGTGGTCTTCCTCCCAAAAATACATAACCCCAGTCTAATCATGAGAAAAACATCAGACAAATCCCAACTAAGATACATTTTAAACTGTTAAGGTCATTAAAAACAAGAAAGGTTTTTGAGAAACTGTAACAGCCAAGAGAGACCTAAGGACATATGACAACTAAGTGTGGTGTTGAAATCCTGGTTAAAGTCCTGGAACAAAAAAAGGACATTAGGTGAAAACCAAAGTAGTCTGAATAAGTTATGGATCTTAGTTAATCATAATGTGTCAATATTGTTCATTAATTATGACAAATGTACCATACAAATGTCCACAACAGGGAAAACTGGATGTGGAATATATGGAATTCTCTGCACAACTGCTACTTTTTTGTAAATATAAAAATATTCTAATATTAAAAGTTTATTATTTTAATGTAAGCTTTATTGAGGTATAAGCAACAAAATTGTGAGATATTCAAAGTGTCCATCATGGTGATTTGATATACATATATGTTGTGAAAGGAGTCCCTCCTTGTAGTTAATTAACACATCTATCACCTCACATACTTTTCTTCAAGTCTTTTTGTTTTTTTGTTTTAAGGTGTTTTTGTTTTTGTTTTTTTTCTGGCAAGAACATTTAAGTTCTACTCTTTTAGCAAATTTCAATTATATAATACAGTGTTTTGAACTATAGTCACTATGTTTTACATTAGACCTTATTCATCTTATAGCTTAAAGTTGTATCCTTTTACCAACCTCTATTTCCCCTACTCCTCATCCCCTGGCAACCACTTTTCTACTCTGTTTCTGTATGTTAGTTGTTCGTTTTTTTAAGATTGCATATGTAAGTGATATACAGCATTTGTCTTTGTCTGGTTATTTCACTTAGCATAATGCCCTCAAGATTCACCCATGTTACAGCAAATGGAATAATTTCCACATTTCTCATGGCTGAATAAATTTCCATTGTATATATGTACCACATCTTTACCCATTCATCTATTGATGGACTTAGGTTGTTTCTATACCTTGGCTATCATGAATAATGTTGCAATGAACACAGGAGTGCAGTTACTTATCTCTTTGATACCCTGTTTTTATTTCCTTTGATATATACTCAGAAGTGGGATTGTTGGATCATATGGTAGTTCTATTTTTAATTTTTTGAGGAACTTCCATATTGTTTTCCATAGTGGTGTACCAATTTACAATCTACCAACAGTGCACAAGGATCCCCTTTTCTCCACATCCTTGCCATAACAGATGTAAGGTAATATGTCATTGCATCTTGATTTGCATTTTCCTGGTGATTAATGCTATTGAGTACCTTTACATGTGTCTGTGGCCTTTTGAATGTGGGAAAATGTATATTCAGTTCCTCTGCCCATTTTTTAATTGAATTGTTTGTTTTGCTGTTAAGTTGTATGAGTTCTTTATATATTTTTGGATATTAACCTCTTATCAGATGTATGATTTGTAAATATTTTCTCCCATTGCAAATATTTTCTACCCATTAGGTAGATTGCCTTTTCATTTTGTTGATGGTTTCCTCTGCTGTACAGAAGGTTTTAGTTTGGTGTAGTCCCACATGTTTATTTTTGCCTTAGTTTTTGTTGATTTTGGCGTCAAATCAAAAAAAGAAAATTGCCAAGGTAAATGTCAAGGACTTACCCCTGTTTTCTTCCAGCAGTTCTATGGTTTCAGGTCTTATATTCAAGTATTTAATCCATTTTGAGTTGATTTTGTGTATGATATAAGATAAGGATCCAGTTTCATTCTTTTGCATGTAGCTATCCAGTTTTCCCAACACCATTTATTGAAGAGACTACATTTCCCCATAATATATTCTTAGTTCCTTTATTGTAAATTAACAGATCATATATGGGTGAGCTTATTTCTGGGCTTTCTATTCTGTTCCATTAATCAATGGGTCTGTTTTTAGGCCAGTACCATACTGTTCTGATTTTTATTTGTAATATAGTTTGAAATAAGGAGGTATGATGCCTCCAGCTTTGTTCTTCTTTCCCAAGATTGCCTTGGCTATTTACTGTCTTTGTGGTTCCATACAAATTTTAGGATTCCCTATTCTATTTCTGTAAAAATGCCATTGAAATTTTGATGGAGCTTGCACTACAGTTCCCTACTGTTACTGTATTGCTGTCTATTTCTCTCTTCAGGTCTGTTTATTTGCTTCATATATTTAGGTGCTCCTGTGTTTGGTGTATAAATATTTACAAACATATCCTCTAGTTGGACTGACCCCTTTATCATTATATAATGACCTTCTTTGTCTTATATTACAGTCTTTGCTTAAAGTCTACTTTGTCTATATAAATTTAGCTACCTATGCTTCCTTTTGATTTCCATTTACATGGAATATCTTTTTTTGTTCCTTTATTTTCACTCCTTGAAGCTGAAGTGAGTCTCTTGTAGGTGGCATATAATTGGGTCTTGTTTTTTTATCCATTCAGTGAGTATATGTCTTTTGATTGGAGAATTTAGCCCATTTACATTTAAAGTAATTACTGGTAGGTATAAACTTACTATTATGATTTTGTTAGTTATTTTCCTGACTATTTTGTAATTTCTTTGTCCCTTTCTTCTACTCTTGTTTCCTTTCTTTATGATTTGATGATTATCTTTGGTGATGGGCTTATATTCCTTTCTTTTTATCTTTCTACCATAGATTTTTTGCTTTGTGTAAACCATGAGGCTTACATAAAACATCTTACCATTGTAACAGTCTATTTTGAGCTGGTAACAAGTTAACTTCCAATGCATACTAAAGTTCTACATGTTTAGTCTCTTCCCCCCAAATTTTATGTTTTTGATGTCACAATTTACATCTTTTTACTTTATGGATATCCATTAACAAATTATTGTAGTTACAGGGTTTTTTAAATACTTTTAAACTTCATACTAGATTTATAAGTGGTTTACCCACCACCATTACATAAGAATATTCTTTTTTTTAAAGATTTACTTTTTTATTTCAGAGAAAGAGAAAGAATGCGGGGGGGCAGAGGAGAGAATCTTCAAGCAGACTCCCCACTGAGTGCAGAGACCTACACAGAGGGATCTCAATCCCATGACCCATGAGATTATGACCTGAGCCAACACCAAGAGTTGTATGCTCAACTGACTGAGCCACCCAGGCAAGCCTAGAATATTCTTAATTTAACTATATATTTACCTTTACCAATGAGATTATACTTTCATATGTTTTCCTGTTACCAATCAGCATCCATTTGTTTCACTTTGAAGAGGTCTCTAACATTTCTTGTAAGGCTGGTCTATAGTGATGAACTCTTTTAGCTTTTGTTTGTCTAAAAACTCTTTATGTCTTTAATTTTGAAGGACATTGTCACCAAGTAGAGTATTCTTAGTTGGCAGTTTTTTTCTTTCAGCACCTAGAAGATATTATCCATTCCCTCTGACTTGCAAAGTTTTTGCTAAAAAATCTGCTGATAGTCTTCTGGGGATACCCTTATACATAGCAAGTTATTTTTCTCTTGCTGCTTTTAAGAGTCTCTCTTTGTTTTTAACTTTTAAAAATTTAATTATAATGTATATCTGTGTGGGGTCTCTTTGGATTCCTCTCATTTGAAACTGTCTTCAATAACCAGGTTAGGGAAGTTTTCACCCATTGTTTTTTTAATATGTTTTCTGTCTCTTATTTTCTCTCTTTTTCTTCTTTGACCCCTATAATGCAAATATTAGTCCACCTGATGATATCTCATGAGTTCCTTAAGCTTTCTTCACTCTTTTCCTTCTTTTTTTTCTTTTTGTTCCACTGCTTGGATGAATTCCACTGCCCTGTCTTGGAATTCACTGATCCTTTCTTCCACTTCATGTAGTCTGATGTTGACCCCTGTATTGAATTATTTAGTTTAATTTTATCATATTCTTCAGCTCTATGATTTCTGTTTGGTACTTCTTAATATTTTCTCTTTGTTCACTTTTTCACCTGGTTAATTCATTGTTCTCCTGACTTCAGTAAGCATCTCTATGACCATTAGTTTGAACTTTTTATCAGGAAAATCACTTATTTCAGTCTCACTGAGGTCTGTTTCTGGAATTTTGTCTTGTTTTTTGTTGTTGTTTGGCACATATTGCTCTGGTTTTGGGGGAGGTTGTTTGTTTGTTTTCATTTTCCTTGAACCTAGTGTTAGTTTCTGCATAAAACAGCCACTTCCCCCAGTCTTGACAGAGTAGTCTCATGTAGAAGATGAATCTACAGCCCAGCCCAAGCTCTTGGTTGTCTTTCAAACCTTTGTGATAGTCCAAGCCACCTTATTTATTCTTAGTGGCTCCCAGTAGTTGAAAGTATGACAAGACCTGTCAGTATCTCAAAGGGGTAGACCTACATGCAGGTGATTGGAAGTCAGGCCCTCAGGCAACAGCTTTTAAAGTATGGTATTAGACCCCTTTCAGGGAAAGACTGGGAGGTAGACATTTCTGTCTGCTCCCTCTGTAGTGAGCAGTGGAGGAATAGCCAGTTAAGATCTGGGTTTTCTGTTTGTTTGTTACAGGTCCCACAAGCACAAGCCCCACTGGCCACCAGAACCAGGCACTCAAGGTGATTGTCCTCTGGGTGGTAGCCAAAAGAACCTGGGGACCACACGTATACACAAGGTTCTTTCAGGGAGGTACTGGCAACCTGGAGTGGGCAAAGTGAGAATATGGAGAGAACATCCACCAGCCTTCCCAAAACTGGGGAGGAGTGCAGTCAGCCCCTAGATGTTTGCTATTTTAGAAAACTGATCCTCAGGTGGCAGCTTTTAAAATATGCAAATAAGCCTTCTAAGGGAAAGACTGGGAAATGGACATTTCTGTCTCCAATTTGTGCCTTGAGCCTTGAG
Source organism: Mirounga angustirostris (assembly GCF_029215605.1). Classification (NCBI taxonomy): domain Eukaryota; kingdom Metazoa; phylum Chordata; class Mammalia; order Carnivora; family Phocidae; genus Mirounga; species Mirounga angustirostris. The sequence continues at coordinate 164,632,806 of NW_026991710.1, forward strand.
GTGAAAGCCACTATGAGTACTAGTAAACCATTAAGAACTATTTCTTTGTTCACTATAGTCTTGTGTGTCTTAAGGATGCAAGTCCCATTGGCTTTCAGAGCTAGGTATTTTGAGGGTCCATCCATCAGGTGGAAGTCTTAAACATTGGGATGGTAGATATTGGGTCCAAACCCTTCATTCCTTAGGAAGAAGCTAGGAGTTGGGAGTTTCTTCCTGATTGTAATCACTGTGGCAGGGGTGGGGTTTATAGTGCAAATGTGACTTGGCCTTTCCTACCCATTTCAGTGTGGGTAATTTCTCATTCATCTGATGTATAGGAATTTCTCACCTATCTTCTGGATTTCTTTAAGAGGGAATTGCTCCATGTGTAGTTGTAGATTCAGTGTATTCATGGCAGGATGTGAGTTTAGGAGCTTCCTCTGTCACCATCTTGGACTGAAACCGAAAAATTTACTTTGAAAAAGCCAAGAGGAAGTGGCAGCAGGAGTGGGGGAGGGGGGGTTGGTAGTACAAATGAGAAATCAAAAAGAAAAACAAATTTTATAGTTAAAGTATTACCCTCTAAGGTCCAAATCTGATAGAACAGAGAAAACAAGGAAAGGAAAACATCAAAGAAATATTCTAAAAAGTTGAGTTTCTGTGTTCGAAGGTCCCACGAAGTGCCCAGAAAAGTGGTTGAAAGTAGATTTACCTTAAGATATATCATCATGACATTTCAGAACACTGAGGCTAAAAGATGCAAAAAACTTAAGAGAGCAAAAGCAGCTTTTATATAAGGGACCAAAATTACATTGGCATCAGACCTCTCTACAGAAATACTAAAAGATAGTGCTGTATTCCCATTAAAATTCTGGAAAAAAATCACAGAAATGGTGCTGCTCTCTTCTCGGTATATCACATCAGTAGAAAAATCAAGTTGTTGGGGCGACTGGGTGGCCCAGTCATTAAGCGTCTGCCTTCGGCTCAGGTCATGATCCCAGGATCCTGGGATGGAGCCCCGCATCGGGCTCCCTGCTCTGCGGGGAGCCTGCTTCTCCCTCTCCCACTGCCCCTGCTTGTGTTCCTCTCTCTCTGTCAAATAAATAAATAAAATCTTAAAAAAAAAAGAAAAATCAAGTTGACTTGTCTCAGTGCTGGTCATGTTAACCTTGATGACCTTTGACCCATGTATCTGCCATGTTTATCCACTATAAAAGTCATCATTTCCTCCTTTGTATTTGATTAGTATTTTGCTGGGAGATAGTCTTATATGACCCCAATATTCTCTCCCTCATCCTCAAACTTCCACCCACCAACCCTAGGATCCATTGACAACTCCCTATCTATATCAACTACCCTTATGATGTTTGCCAAACAATGTTACTATTAGTTGACATTCTTCTGATTAGAAGTACTTTCCTTCCTCCTCCATTTGTTTAGTTATTCATTTATTTACTTATTTTCTTATACTAGCATGGACTTTGGATTTCTTTTTTATTCAGTATGTTGTAACCCACTACTCTCATTGTTTATTTTAATGCTCATATTGTCCTAAATTTGGTTAGTGGGAGCCCCTTTGAGCTGGCCCTTGTATTCTTTTGACGTGTCCCTTAACCCTTCGAGTACTACCTTAATTCCTAGCACAGTAAGATATTTCAGGTTCATTTTGTTCATTTTTTATTTTCTTTACCTCTGTCTGGGTTCATTTATTTCTCCAAGGAGATATGTACCTCTACAATAATCTATATATCTAGCTGAAGGTTTTAGATATAGATATGAACACACACACACACAATGGGTTCATGCTGATACTTCCAAATTTTAATATAACACCTTAGTGTTCTTTTAGCTCTCCCTTTACCATACTTATAAGTCCCTTCTCATCTCTTTTTTTCCATGTTTATCTGCTTTATTCATCTCTTCTTCTCTCTCTACAACAGCTTTCTTCACTTCTCCAATCTACATGATAGAAAAAAAATATGTATATGGTTGTGAATAATTTCAAACTTTTGAGTTACAACTTCAGTGAACCAGAGAAAACCAGAACTTTCCTTGTCTTTCTAATTTCAAAATTCCTATGAAAGAGTGAATGGCCTAGTCTCAGCCAGTACCCTAAAAGTGGCTTAGAGATGGCGTAATGTGGTGTAAACCTGGCATTGTGGATGGAGTATGGGAGAATCAGCTCCCAGAAGAGAGGTGGGCAGTTCCCAAAAGAAGTGGGGCAATGAAAAGTGAAAACAATAGATGTTTACCACAGGCTGAGAACTGAACACATCAACAGTAAACCTGAAGAGGGAATGTGGTGAACACTAGAAGCAGTTCTGAAAATCTTTTGGCAAACTCTGAGTCAACACAGCTATTATTCATAGAGATTCCAGAGTAAAAAAAATAAAATAAATCAAATGGGGTCTATGAAAAAAAAATACAGCAAAATGAGAGGAGAAGAAACTCGATCCAAAGATTCAGGGACAGAACATACTTTTGAAAATTATTTAATGCAAGACTCAGGAAACTAATTCATAAAACTTTTTGGTATTCTCAAAAGAATGCAAAACCAGAGGCAAGTATTCTTAAAAATAAAAGATGAAAGGATAACAGATGAGGTGAAAAGAAATATGGTTGAGATTTTTTTTTAATTATAAAGAAACTAAAAGTATATCCGCAGATCAAATCAGAATATAGAGGGAAAATCTAAGAGAAAATATTTATGAGAAAAATTTCATGTATGGACCTAGATCAGAACCTATTACAAAGTAAGTTCTCAAATATCTGTAATACAAACAAATAATCAAGCTAATAGGATATTCCTTGTTAAAAAAAAATGAGAACTGGAACTAAGGAACAGCCTTATGTATATGTAAAATATACGTAAGTACAGTATATTAAAAAGAAAAAAAGTGGGAATGCATATTGAAGGAGTAAACTACATTCTAATCAAAAACCAATAAGCAATGACCCACATCTAAGCATATCTTAGAATTTTTAAATTATCAGATACAAATAAAAATTCCTTAAAATCCAGAAATAATATATTTTTGGAAAAAATGGGTTATCTTCAAAGGAGTAAGCATTAGACTATTTTAGAATTCTGTACTACTGTACTAAATGTCAGGTGAAAGTCTACATGGTTTTGAGAAGAAAAGATTGTGGCCCAGAATCACTCCCAGGAAAATTATCTTTCATGTATGAATATCATACAAGCAAGGGATCTGAATCTACATAATCTTCCTTAAAGAGTCTTAAAACATCACTTAGCTAAATGAGAGCTTAAGAATGGAGCAGTTGTGGTATAAAATGACAGTGAGCAATTACACCAAACAAACAGTAAGTATGAATAGCTGTTGCAAGTCTGATTAAATAATAATTGCAAATGTTAAAAAATTCACTTCTGAAACAGAAGATACATAATGTAAAAATAACAATTTAGAAACAATAATCTGATGGTTTCACAGATGAATTCTTTCAAACTTTCAAGGAACAGATAATTCTTGTGCTATTTAAACTTTTTCAGAGCATAAGAAAAGATGGAAGCCTTCCCAGTTAATTTTACAAAGTCTTCATAACTCTCAAGTCAAAACCTAAGAAAGTACAAAAAGGAAAACTACAGGCTAATCTCACTTGTTATTTTAATCTAAAAGTCTAGCTAAAATATTAGCAATGGAATCCAGCAGTATATTATAAGAATAATACTACTTGTCCAAATAAGATTTATTCCAGGAATGAAGAATGATTCAAACTTTTTAAATCAATGTACAATAACACAATAATGTCAAAACATACGAATATCTTGAGGGAAAGTAAAAGGTATTTAAAAGAATTTATAGTCATTTCTGATTTGTTTTAAAGACAGTAAACTGAAATTAAAAGGATGCTCCCTTAACCTAATCAAGAATATTTATTTTGGATGACGTTCCACTATTACACTTTATGATGAAACATTAGATAAATCTTCTTTAAAGTTAGAGACAAGACATGGATATTAGCTATCACCACTCTTCACTAACATGGAAGTTCTAACCCATACAATAAAATAAGAAGAAGAAATCATATAAATTCATGTCTAAACATATGAAGGTAAAATAAATTATTTGCAAATGATGTTACCTTTTATCTGCAAAATCAACTGAAAAAAATAAGCAGAACGATTAGAAAGAAAGGTGTGTAATTACAAATATCTGTACAGAAATCAATATCTTTCCTATATACCATGAAGGAAAAAATAGAAATTACAAAAGAGAAGATACCACAGATGCAACCAAACAAACAATACCTAAGATTCCACTTTAACAAAGTTGTTGATATCTGAACAAGATAGTTCTATCAGCTCATGCTTTGACACACACCTTGTCAATGACAGATAAAATGTAAAACAGAATATTAGAAAACTATAGCTAATTCAAAAATAGGATACACATCACCACAGATCAGAAACTGAAGAGAAACACAAAGGACTGAAATAAAGTTGAAGCTATGGGCCTGCTAGGCTTTCATCCAGGAGCAAGCAGATGGGTCCAGAATTCAGCTCCTGTTAACAATAAAGGGCACTAAAAGTACTCTATCCAACACAGGGGAAAATAGCCAAGCTCACTGCTTGAAGCCAGGAGACAATGAAGTGATATCTTTAAAACCCTAAGGAAAAATGATGTCAACATAGTGTTATAACCAGCTAAACCATTATTCAAGAATGAGGGCAAAATAGAACATTTCAGATCTACAAACGTTAAAAACATTTTATCTAACAGTCCCTCACTAGAAAAACTACAAATGATGTGATTCAACAGAAAGAAAAGCAAATCCAGAGGGAAGACATGGTATATAAGAATAATAGTAAGCACTAAAAATGGATAGATTTGTTGGTAAAATTAACATATACCTATACTTATGTATAATGCATACTCTACAATATATATACATATATACACTATAATTGGTAATTATAGGTAATTTTTAGTCTTGGAATAAGGTCAGAATGAAAACTCTAGACCTAAGCTGTCCGACATGGTGGCCACTAGCTAGATGTAAGCACTGAGTACTTGAAATGTGGCTAATCTGGACTGAAGTATGATGAAGCATAAAATATACACTGGATTTCAAAGAATTAGTATAAAAATAATGTAAAATATCTCATTAATGGTTTTTATATTGACTGCATATTAAAATGATAATATGTGGTTTATGAGTTAGAGAGAATATTTTACGAAAATTATTTTCACTATTTCTTTTTATCTTTTTAAATTGGCTACTACAAAATTTTAAATTACATATGTGGCTCTCAGTAGCAATGCTCTAGACAACAATTTCAAAATGATGGAGTGGTAAGGCATAAGACAGAAGGTTTTTCTAGAGGGGTTCCTGGGTGGCTCAGTCGTTAAGCGTCTGCCTTCGGCTCAGGTCATGATCCCGGGGTCCTGGGATCGAGCCCCGCATCGGGCTCCCTGCTCTGCGGGAAGCCTTCTTCTCCCTCTCCCACTCCCCCTGCTTGTGTTCCTTCTCTCGCTGTGTCTCTCTGTCAAATAAATAAATAAAATCTTTAAAAAAAAAAAAAGAAGGTTTTTCTAGAGTTGCCAACAACTGATAAAATTTCTGTCATGTTTAAGGAAAGAGAGGCACACTAAGTAACTATAGGCTTTGTTACCAAAAAAATTTATACTTAAGTATGAATGTTTCAAAAGAATAGAAATATCACCCAGAGCTTCCAAACCATCTGAGAAAGGAAAAAGGGGAATGTAGAAATTTTCATTAATACATCAAAAGAAGGAAATATGGGATACAATAAAAGGCAAAGAAGAGGATGATTAAAAAAAAAATAAGATTGGGGCGCCTGGGTGGCTCAGTTGGTTGAGCGACTGCCTTCAGCTCAGGTCATGATCCTGGAGTCCCGGGATCAAGTCCCGCATCGGGCTCCCTGCTCGGCAGGGAGCCTGCTTCTCCCTCTGACCCTCCCCCATCTCATGTGCTCTCTGTCTCTCTCATTCTGTCTCAAATAAATAAATAAAATCTTTAAAAAAAAAAAATAAGATAGTAGAAATAAGTCCCAATTTTCAGAAATTACAAAAATTGTAATCTCAACTACTAAATTCAACTTTCTTTGAAACACAGTACAAGAGGGACTTTCTACCCCAGAAGTGGGGAACATAATTTTTTAAATTACACATGTAATTTTTACAAATATTGAACATATCTTAGATTTCAAAGAAAGTTGCAAATGATTTCAAAGAATCAGTGACACAAATCATAGTCTCTAATCTTGGTCAAATTAAACTAGAAAGCAATAATAAGATAGTTTTTAAGAACTGTATGTTTGGGGACGCCTGGGTGGCTCAGTCAGTTAAGCGGCTGCCTTCGGCTCAGGTCATGATCCCAGGGTTCTGGGATCGAGTCCCACATCGGGCTCCTTGCTCGGCGGGGAGCCTGCTTCTCCCTCTGCCTGCCTCTCCCCCTGCTTGTGTTCTGTCTCTCTCTCTGACAAATAAATAAATAAAATCTTTAAAAAAAAAAAAAAAAGAACTGTATGTTTGGAAATTTCTAAATGAACTCTGAAATAACTCATGGAATAAAGACAAAATCAAAAAGGAAATGTTAAATATTAGAACTGAATAGCAAGAGAAGTGATACATAGGAAAACTAATGGGACACAGTTGTATCAAAACCATAGTTCTAAAGTCACTCAGAAAAAAAAATTTTTAAAGGTAATGATTAAATACTCAACACACAAAGCAAAACAGGACATAAAGAAAATAAAAGAGGGAAGGAAGTTAACAGCTAAAATTAATTAAATAGAACACAAAGAAATCATAGTGAGTATCAATAATAATGAAAGATGAGCTTTATAGACATTAACAAAACGGAGATCCCTGGGTGGCTCAGCCGGTTAAGCGTCTGTCTTCAGCTCAGGTCATGATCCCAGGGTTCTGGGATCAAGTCCCACATTGGGCTCCCTGCTCAACGGGGAGCCTGCTTCTCCCTCTGCCTGCCGCGCCCCCTGCTTGTGCACTTGTGCTCGCTCTCTCTCTCTGTCAAATAAATAAATAAAATCTTTAAAAATAAATAAACATGAATAAAACAAATCTGCAGTAAGACTGCCAAGATAAAAGAGAAAAGGCACAAATCAACAATATTTAAAACAGAAAGAGGGAGATAATCTCAGAACAGCAGAGTTTTAAAAATCATAAAATAATAATATGAATTAAATGTAGTAGATTTGAAAATGTGATGAACTGGATAAATTTCTAGAAACACAATTAAATACCAAAATTGGCTTAAGAAAAAATAGGAAGCCTCAACAAACAGCTTAAAGAAATTGTATTAGTAATCAAAAGCTTTTCCCTACAAAAGGCACAAAGCCAGAGTGTTTCATAGGTAAATTTTCCAAAACATTCAAGGAACTCTTTTACAAACTTAAAAAGAGAAAGACTATCTAATGCATTTATACTCTGGTATAGTATAACCTTAATACTAAATGGAATGAAAGTATGACTTGATATCAAAATACTGGTAGTGTAATAAATCACATTAATAGATTAAAACAGAAAAGATATATGATCATTTCAATGGATACTGAAAACATATTTGATAAAAGTCAATACCCACTTATCCTAAAAAAATCCCAAGACATTGGGAATAGAAGCTGATTTCCTTGGGGCGCCTGGGTGGCTCAGTCGTTAAGCGTCTGCCTTCGGCTCAGGTCATGATCCCAGAGTCCTGGGATCTAATGCCACATCAGGCTCCCTGCTCCATGAGAAGCCTGCTTCTCCCTCTCCCACTCCCCCTGCTTGTGTTCCCTGTCTTGCTGTCTCTCTGTCTGTCAAATAAATAAAATCTTTAAAAAAAAACAAAACTGATTTCCTTAATCTCATAACCTATATTATTAAATGTGATACAAAAAACTTATTAAACATCATAATTAATGGTACAACTTGAGAAGCATTAACAATAAAGTCAGGAGTGAGACAAAGATACCCACCATCACTGCTTATATTCAGCATTACAGAGGGGGTCCTGGCCAATACAATAAGACGAAAGAAAAAACAAATAATAATTGGAAAAGAAAATTTAAACTGTCCTTATCCTCAGATGATATTTTTCTACATGGAGAACCAATTTAGAATACTACAAACTATCATAACTGATAAGAGACATCAGTAACATTCCAAAATTAATAATTTACATCTCTACTGGAAATTATAAACAAAAATTTCAGGAAACTGTTTTTCCAAGGAGGGAAAACATGAAATTTTTAATTTATACTGGAAGAATATACTGGAGGCTTCCACTGCATCAGAAATGTTTTAATGTTTTTTTTAAAATCTGAAGTAAACATAACAAAATGTTAAGATTTGATGAGGCTGGGTGATGAGCAAAAGTATGTTTATATAATAGTCTCTACCACAGTGAGGATGACTTCAGTCCTGGGACTTTGAACCAAACAGGAAGTGTATACTGAATTCAACAAGGTGTAATTAACAGCTACAAAAGTGTGGCCAGGGCATACAGAAAGGATCTGAAAAGAATATGAAAAGAAATCAGGCAGAAAATGCATTTATTGGGCCTAAACATGTGATGAAGCAAACTGGATGGGAGGTTGCAGACTTGACATCCAAAAGTAGAGCTAAGTAATGCCATATCTTAAACTCAGAAAAGATCAATCCCTTCCAAAGGGTATGGACTCAGAGCTCCTGTTTTTTAGTGGCTGATAAAAACTGAGTCAATATGTTGCTGAGTGGCTCCAGGAGAATCAGATCTAGGGTCTGGCCAAAAATCTCTGGCCCATAAGCAACTTTATACTGCTAAAATCTCTCCCACAATTGGACTGGAGTAATAACTTTTGTTATTTTTTCATTCTGGGATTTTTTTTAACCCGAGGAAGGTTTAGAATAAAATATAAAAATTAATAAATAACTGAATTACATTAATACTTTCATGTTACGTTCAAAAACAGGTTTTCATAATGATTAAAACAATCTGTATATATTTGGTATTTACAGTAATTGCAGGGTTTAAGAGTTTGGGCATATGAAAGAATCTAACAGATTAAAGTTGTGATTCCATTTTACAACATGCAATTAGGTAATTGATTTTATAGTTGTATGTTGAAAGGTGTAAGAGACTTTAGCTAAGTTTTTAAACAGCACTGGAATGTTTTTAAAGATTTGCCATATTTATCAGTTTGTTCTATCAGACTTAATAGAGCTGTTCAGCAATGCTGCTTAGAGGCATTTGAAGTGTTGAAAAGAAAATCAACCATGTTAAACTTAATAAATACAGCTTTCATGATTGAAGGAATTTAATTAACAGAGTTGTAAATGGGACTGATTGTTTAAGGGGATATGTTCTATTCATCTTGCATTAATTAAAGTTTAATAAAGGGAAAACTTTAATTTTTATATTTTACCAATTTTATGAATAGAATAATAAGGCTTGTAATGTGAACTAAAATGATTACAGAAAATCTAATTTTTTAATTTATAATTTGAATAAATCAAATATTAACATTCTGCACATAATCTTTTCTCTGCATAAAAGCTACCCTGAGGAACACTCAAATCTTCACTGTAAATGTGCTCATAATGAAAAAAATAAAATCTCTCTCAATTTTTTAATTTTTATTTATTTGTTTTAATTTTTATTTATTTTATAAGTAATCTCTCCACCCAACATAGGGCTCGAACTTTCAAGCCCGAGATCAAGAGTCACAGACTCTACCAACTGAACCAGCCAGGTGCCCCCTCTCAATTTTTTTAAATGGAATATATATACAGGCTCCAGGTCCACCTTCAGCCAGGAGTCTGCTTGAGATTCTCTTCCTCTCCCTCTGCCCTTCCACCCCACTCTCTTGCTCTCTCAAATGAGTGAAGGGGAGAGAGAGAGAGAAAGATTGAGTGCACAAGTTGGGGGGAGGGGCAGAGGAAGAGGGAGAAGCAGACTCCTTGCTGAACAGCAAGCCCAATGCAGGGCTCTATCCCAGGACCCCAGCATCATGACCTGAGCCAAAGGCAGATGCTTAACCAACTGAACCACCCAGGCACCCTAATAAATAAATCTTTAAAAAAAAAAAAAAAGAAAAAAGGAAATATATACAGACTATCCGTAAGTAAAATTACAATATTTTATTGGAAATTTTTAAAAATCTTAAAGCTCAAAAAGAAAAATACTTTCCAAAATGAGAAATTCAGTATCAAAAATACACCAATATTCCTTCAATTAATATAAGACATTTTCAATTTAAAAAGTAACAAGATCTTTTACTTACCAAAATTATTCCAAAAAATAATTTTAAAAAATAAGAATTACCAAAAGTATTTGAAAAATGAAAGTAACAGTGACTCACTTCGCCAAAGATTAACAAGCATTATAAAGCTCTAATACTTTAAAAGAGTAGTTCTGACTCAATAATAGATAAACAACAAAACCTAAAAGAAAGCTCAAAAATAAATCTGTGTGTATCTGTGCCTGAAAGTACTTTAATTTGTAAATATAGAATAAAATAAAGATTATGCTTAAGGCAATGTTTCTTCTACTCCTAATATTTTCTTCCAGGTAGGAGAAGCTGCACTACAGTAACCTCTCTAGTCTAGCCACCCCTTTACTCACTCCTTTACTGGGGAAATTACATGACCTATATCTACTGGTACATTTGGGAAGATACTGGATATAATCAACCTGATTCTGTTCTTCCACTTGAGAGTGAGCTGTCCACAAGCAGCAGGCATTCTCCCCTATTTCCAGGCACAAGCTCTTCCCCCATGCAGGGAGGGCTGCTGTGGTCTAATATTTCCATCCATTGGGTGAGTCCATCTGCCTGACCCAAGATTCAGTCAACAGGCAGATTAGGCTCTCATATTAAACTGCATCCTCCAACCTAACCCTTATCAGAAATAAAGACTGGCTTCTATCATCTCAATTTCTTCAGAACCCCTGTGGAGAAGAGAAATGCCCTTCAGAAATCCCCGTGGTAGGTGCATAGGCCAAAGACATTTAGAACAGAAAGATTGTTTTCTGTGGGCACCTTGATTCTAACAGAAAAGACAAAACAAACTAAACATGCTTGATTGTTTTTTGCAAATTTACTAAATAGATAAGTTACTCCGCTTGCTCGGGAGTGGAGTGAGGAGAGAGATAGAAAGATATCAGAAGTATCACACCAATAGACTTCCTCCATCTGAAGGTAAAAATATTTAAAATAGGGAAGAACATTCCCCATCATGCAATATTTTACCTCAATGGGAAGAGGACACATTAATCAATAAAATAGTGCTGGAAAAACTACCTAACTAGTTGAAAAAAGAACAAAGTTCAAGTCCTACCTCATGCCATACATTCGAATAAATTATGTATTGATTAAAATGTTAAATGGAAAAGTAATATGTCAAAAATTGATGAATATATAGGTAAATACTTATCCAACCTGAGGTTTGAGAAGGAATTAAGGCAAAAGAAAACAAAGAAAAAGATCAAGAATTACTATATCAAAATGTAAGACTTTTTTTTGTGAAGAAATATCCTTTATAAAATGAAAACACCAAGTCACCGAGCACCATGAGTACACAGCAGGGAATGAAGGAGAGAAAGAGGAGGCTTGGAGGCAGATCATGGAGTAGGATCTGGGGAGTCCTTTTATGCCACAGAAAAACTAAAGTCATGGAGAAGCCAGGAAAACTATTACAAAGGCTTTAGTACCACTATATAAGCTTGGTTCCAACAATGATGAAGTGTAGTTGGTGGATCCTCTTCTAGATAGTAATAATAAAGTGGGGGCAGCTGGGTGGCTCAGCCAGTTAAGTGTCTGCCTTTAGCTAGGGTCATGATCTCCAGGTCCTGGAACTGAGCCCTGCATGGGGCTCCCTGCTCAGTGGGGAGTCTGCTTCTCCCTCTGCCCATACCCCCTGCTCGTGCTCTCTCTCTCTCTCTCTCTCTGTCAAATAAATAAAATCTTCAAAAAAATAAAATGCAGATGTATTATTTTTTAAATAATCAATTATTTGAAGAAACTGGTAAGTCAGAGAAGGGCTTACTCTTGAAAGACTACAACTGCTTCAGATAAGAATTGTACATTTATGGGTTTTGGTCTTTGGGGCCTTTGTTTTTTGGGTCTTGGCTTTTGGTTTGCCTCAGAGCACTCCCCAGTCCTGATGGCTATGAAAAAAAATTTTTAAATGAGCCTTGCAAACTCAAAGTGTCAGAAAAAAAGAGTTCAGGGATGGCAGAGAAGTAGAAATTTAGGGTTAAAATCCTGGGAGCAAGAGAACTAAAGAAAGTATGGGACTAAAATTTTGTATGCAAACTATGTCCCAAAGCCCTAGATGAGTACAAAACTATGCATGTGTTGGGAGGAGGGAAAGGCACCTGGGGAAAAAAACTGCCACTCCAGGAGGCCAGGTTAAAAAACACGGTAACTGGAAACTGAAAGAACTGAGCAGTTATATTAGCTACTGTACACCACAGAGAAAGCAGAGTTTTTAGTCTGAGTCAAGACAATTAACTATCTACCAGAACAACAACAGCAATAACAACAAAACTCTTAGAAGAATATAAAAGAACCTAGCATCACTACAACATTATATCTATGCTTCTGAGTTTTCAACCAAAAATTACTAGATACAAAGAAATAGGAAAGTAAGGTAGTCAATAGAAATTGACTCTGAGTGGCCCAAGATGTTGAATTTGGCAGACAAAGATTTCAAGATTTTATTTATTTATTTGAGAGAGAGAGAGAAAGAACATGAGAGGGGGGAGTGTCAGAGAGAGAAGCAGACTCCCTGCCGTGCAGGGAGCCCGATGCAGGACTTGATCCAGGGACTCCAGGATCATGACCTGAGCTGAAGGCAGTCGCTTAACCAACTGAACCACCCAGGCTCCCCTGCAGACAAAGATTTCAAATAATTTTTATAAATATTTTTAAGATAGTAAAAGAAAATAAGCGCTAATAATTAAAGGAAAATATAGTTCTAATGAGCAAACAGAATCTAAATAGAGAAATGGAAATCATGAGATGTTCTAGAACCAAAAGTATAATAACTGAAATGAAAATTTTACTGGGTGAGTTCAACAGTAGAATAAAAATGGGGAAAGAATCCATGAACTTGTAAAGAAATCAGTAGAAATTATCTAGTTCAAATAATAGTTTTAAATATTAAAAGAACCTACAAGATATGTAGAAAAATACCAGTCTAACATACGTGTAACTGGAGTCCCAGAAAAAGAGGAACACAAAAATATTTAAAGAAAGAGTGGCAAAGTTTTCCAAATTATGAGAAAAGCATTAACTTACAAGTCCAAGAAACTTGATGATCCCAAACATGACAGATACAAAGAAAACTGCACCAAGATGCATCACTTCAACTACTGAAAACCAAAGAGAAAAGGGAATCTTGAACAGTTACAAACACTTGAAGAAACAGTCTCATAGTTTCTTAGATCAATATAGAAGCCCGCACTTACCATATGACCCAGCAATTCTATTTCTAGGTATTTACCCTAGAGAAATAGAGCATATTTCACATACTGATTATATATGAATGCTTATAGCAGCTTTATTCATAATCACCAAAATCTAAAAGCAATACAAATGTTCAACAATAGATAAATGGGAAAACAAATTTTGGTATATCCATACAATGGAATATTATTCAACAAAAATGAACCAATACCTAATATATGCAACATGGATAGATGACAAAAATACATACTATGATATCTGAAATTCTAGAAGAGGAAGACAAATCCATGGTGATAGAGTGATCTGCTGACCAGTGGACACCTGACTTTGGGGTTGAGAAAGGCTGACTGCAAAGGATCAGATGCACGTTAGTTATCTATTGCTTTATAATCAATTACCCCCAAACTAAGTGTTTAACACATTTATTATCTCTCAGTTTCTGTGGGTCAGAAATCTGTGCATGACATAACTGGTTCCTCTAGCTCTGGGTGTCTCACAGGTTGCAATCAGGATGCCAGCTGGGTTTGTAAATCTTCCTAAGGCTCAACTTGCAGTGAATCTACTTCTCAGCTCATTTAAGTAATTATTGGCAGAATTCAGTTCCTTGCCAGTTGTTGGATTGAGAGCCTCAATTCTTCATAAGTGGTTGCCCCCAGTTCTTTGACATCCTGGCCTCTTCACAGGAAAGCTCACAATATTAAAGGTGGCTTGTTAGAGAAAGCTAGCATGAGGGCAAAGAGCAAGAGAATGCCAGGAAGATGGATTCACAATCTTTTGTAACCTAATCTCAGAAGCAATATTTCATCACATTTACCATATTCTATTCATGAGAATCAAGTCAGTAGGTGCAGCTCACCTTCAAAGGAAGGGAATTATACAAGGGAAAGAATACTAGGAGATAGGTATCCATACAAGCCATTTCAGAAGCTGCCTGTCACAGGAAAGAAATTTATGAGTTGATGGAAATGTTATATATCTTGTTTGAGAATAAAAACTCATCAAAGAGTACGCTCAAAATGGGTATATTTTATTATACGTATAGTTGATTTGTTTAAAGTCAAGTTACTTCAAAAAAGTGGGGGGGGGGGAGATTAGACCATAATCTCAAAAAAATTTTCTGTTAAACATGGAAGAATCTTCTTTTTCTCTCAAGCTCAACTAAATAGTCACTAAAGGAATATAAATCTTCAAGTACAAAAAAGACAAACAGACAATAATAGTGCTTGAGAGAATATTGGAGAATTTTAGAAGATAGTAAAGTGGATAGAGAAGTATTACCTTTGCCCACAGAGCAGAGTAAGGTACAAACCCGGAGTCTGGTACATTTGAGAAATAAACCGATTTATCCTTCTGTATGTGGAAGCACCACAGACTATGAGGTCTGAGGCTGAGGGTAAGGAGAATGATAAACAGAACAACTGGACTCTCAGATTCTTTCCCCCAACAAACAATATCCACACTCACCCCATTCAAGAAACCAGAAGTTTATTTATTCTCAGGAGAGGGTCAAGATTGTACAAAATAATGCAAATGGCAGGGATGAGGCATGATCCTAAAAGCAGAGAGATTAAATTAAAGACTAAATATTGAATTTAGGACACACAGGTCATCCTCTCTTTGCTCCCAAAATACTGGCTACCAGGTATCTCTCCCCCTCCCGCTGGCCAAGGAACTGGATGATTTTTCACTGGAAAAATTTAATTGTCACAGATAAAAGACTCAAAATGCAAATCCGGCCACAGTAATCCCTGCACAGAACTCTTATAGAAGTACTTCTCGGGGCGCCTGGGTGGCTCAGTCGGTTAAGCGACTGCCTTCGGCTCAGGTCATGGTCCTGAAGTCCCGGGATCAAGTCCCGCATCGGGCTCCCTGCTCGGCGGGGAGCCTGCTTCTCCCTCTGACCCTCCTCCCTCTCATGCTCTCTGTCTCTCATTCTCTCTCAAATAAATAAATAAAATCTTTAAAAAAAAAAAAGAAGTACTTCTCAAACTTTGAGGTGTTTAAGAATCCCCTGAGATCTTGTTGAAGTGCAGATTCTGATTCAGTAGGTCTGGAGTGGGGCCCAAGAGTTTATCTGTCTGACAAATTCCCAGGTGATGGAGATGGTGTTTATCCCTGAGTCACACTTTTAGCACCCAGGCTCCCTTTTCCTCCATCCACAAAACACAGAGTGAACTCACTTGCAGGCTTTCCAGTCTCTTTTAGGCATAAGCACCATCTCCTAACCTACCCAAACTCACTTCCCAGCATGATATCCCCACACCACACCTCTAACCCCATTCCATTCAATCAAGTGCTCGCTCCTCCAGTCTAAAGTGCATCATTCCTTCCCATACTAGGACAAACACTTTCTCCTCCTTCAAGAATCAGCCCAAGATTCCACCACTTCCTCTCTGAAGTTGGTCCTGACTCCTTTGGGCAGACTTAATCTACTGCTTCTGTGTTTCATTATATCCTGGGCCAACCTCCATCATCAACCTATGCGCGTGTGTATATGTGTCTATATACACAAATATATAAATATTTATTTGTTTGTTCCTTCCTTCCTTCATTCAGTTATTTATTAAGTGACAAAGACTCTCACCTTGAACAAACTCAGGCTCCTCTGATCATCTTTCTGACTAAGCCTTGATCCTGGGCTCTTGTCCTTGGCCCACTTACTCCAGTTTTAGTAAGAATCCCACTGAGTCACGTAAATGAAAATACCCCACCTTGGCCAATCACCCTTGATATCTGATCAAATTTATCATTCCCCACCCTGCATATCTTAGCATCCTGGCCTGCCCTCAGCCAAAATCCTGTTAGGTCAATTTAGCAAAGAATTACCCTATCTCTTAGTACCTACCGCCCCCCCACCCACCCTGCTTCTTGGCCATAAATCCCTACTTTTCTTTGTCATATTCATATTTGAGCCCAATCTCTCTCCCCTACTACAAAACCCCATTATATTACCTCCCCCTGAATAAAATCTTCCTTACCATCTTTTACAAGTATCATAAACAGTTTTTTTCTTTAGCAGTTGTAATGCCATCACTCAGATCCGATTGATCTATCATTCAGGACCCAAGTGAGCACCTTTGAGGCCTTGTCTTCCTTCCTGGCTGACTGATCAGGGATCCACTGGTGAGTCTCACTCAGTTTTGACCCAGGGCTCCAGATGACAGTCCTTGAAGCACAATAGAGACTGATTTTTATTCTTGAAATTCTAAGTATACTCTCTGAAGCTGGCTTGGATTCCCAGGCAAGAGAAATTGGGTTTTTCTGTCTAAGAGGGAACTGCTGGGCTGGAAATCTTTCTTCCTGGCTCTCTATCTCCCTGTTTGTTGTTGTTGTTGTTGTTGTTGTTTGGTTTGGTTTGGTTTGGTTTTTTTACCACAAAAAATATATCTATATTTTTATATTGGAGGGAGGGAGTAGAAAAGAAACCCCTATACTAGGCCCTACTCAGTGGCAGCTTCTTGTTCCATAGGGTTAAGGAAGACTTTGAGGAAATAAAAGTTGTTTGGAAAAATCCAGGTGTAGTTGCTTTGTATGTTGTGATGGGTAGAGGGATGAAGTGAAGTGTGAAGGCCCCTCGGACCCTCCATCTTGCCTCAGACTATGTCCTGGAACCCTGGGGTGGAGAAAACGCCACTTTCATTCCTGCTTCTTGGGATTGTTGATTCTTCCCACAATAATTTCACCACGTAGTCAGAGCGACACACCCAGCATGTTGGCGAAGAGGGCAAGCTGCACATCTGTGATCATCCTGATCAGCTGGACTCCTTGCCATGCGGTCTGCGTCCTAGCTGAAGATAGGAGTCCCGGCCCAGCCCGGAAGTTGGTCTCTATCTCCCTGTTGCCCAACTGATTTGAAAACATGTCCACACAGAAATCTGCCTGTTTTGAATGAATGTTTTAGCAGCTTACTCATAACCTCTAAAAACTGGAAGCAACCAAGATGTCTTTAATATATGGATGAATGAACCGTGGTACATCAATATAATAAAATACTATCCCATGGTTTTTTTAAATGAGCTCTCAAACCACAAAATCATGGGTGAACATTAAATGCATGACACTAAGTGAAAGACGGCAATCTGAAAAAGCTGCATACTGCATAATTCAATTATGTATTCAATTATTTACATTCTGTAAAAGGCAAAACTATAGAGACAGTAAAAATATAAGTGGCTGCTAGGGGCTCAGGGGGTGGGGACAGGGTTGAATAAGTGAAACACAGAGGACTTTTAGGGCAAAAAACTATTTTGTTTGATACTTTTTGGTAGATGCATGATATGCATTTGTCAAAACCCATTGAATTTTATTGCATAAAAAAATCAACTTGAATAAATGCAAAATTTTTTAAAAATTAAATCATTTAGGAGGTCAAAGGATCCCAGGTATTAAAAATGTGCAAAACACTTGCAACAACATGGATGGGGCTAGAGTGTATTATGCTAAGCAAAATAAGTCAGTCAGAGAAAGACAAATACCATATGATTTCACTCATATGTGGAATTTAAGAAGCAAAACAGATGAACATAGGGGAAGGAGAAAAAAGAGAGAGAGACAGAAGCAAACCATAAGACACTCTTACCTACAGAGTACAAACTAAGTGTTGAGGGAGGGAGGTAGGCAGGGGAATGGGCTAAATGGGTGATGGGTATTAAGGAGAGCACTTGTGATGAGCACTGGGTGTTATAGGTAAGTGATGAATCAATAAATTCTACAACTATACTACCATATATGTTAACTAACTAGAATTTAAATGAAAACTTGAAATTAAAAAATAAAATGTACAAAACAATCTTACTGAAGGGGAGAGATATTATTGACCTAACTTTGGAAATGAATGGAGTCTGTAAACCTAAAGACAAAAGGAAATATACATAAACACTGTACTCTAGTTGATAAAGTTGTTTTCCACAGGGGTATGGGTTAAGAATTCTGATCCTGCTATACATGCATACTAGCATTGAACAAGTGAGTAAATGTATGGTGGGTGGTGGAAGCCATGTTTTTCATTGTAGGAGACGGAAGTACAGATAAGCAAGGGGAGGAAGCTAAAATGATGGACTGGAGTTGGAGACATCAGTATGTACTCTTGTTTAATTTAATATAGATCACATGGTTACACATAGAAATACTTACAGATATGTGTATATAAAATGGTTAGTATATACATACATATTTCCTTGCTTTTTCACCTAAGAGGGCCTAGAAATAACAATATTGCCCTAGCAGTGAATACACCTAGTACCCAAATCTTAATTTCTAATTCCATTCTCCAGCGGAAGAAACCAGCATTCCTTGGAAAATAGGCACTCAACAGGATAAGTGGAAAGACTAACATGACAAGGAATGAAACATCAATAAGGAAAACCTATGTAAATAAATAAGCCATGGCTACAACCAAAAGGCCAAAAACTATCAGCGACATTATTTTCCCAAAGTCCATTTATGAATTGTTTGGAACTAGGTATGCATCTTATCATGTATTAAATTATAAAATATTCATTTAATGATTTTTTTTTATTTAAAATTTTATTTTAATTAGCAAACCTGGCGGGGGGGAGCCACATTAGGATTCAGAGACAAAGGTGGAGACCCAAAAATCAGCTGGTTTTTCCTTGTCAGGCCGGAGCAGAATTTCAACCAGACCACATCCATTCCAACTCTGGAGACAGTTTACTCTTTAAATCCTGATCCAGGTACGTTGGTTGCAAACTGGCTTCACTTCATCCAAGGACCTAGCTCTAGGGCTTTCATGGCATCCTCAAGTTTGAGCATCCCTCGTTCCTGTCGCTGGCAGTGCCATTCGGCCATAGACTGGAGCATCCACTTGGCCCTGAGCTTATACAAATAAGAGCCATAAACCACGATCTCCGTGAGCTCCGAGGATTCCAGAACCTTTAGCTCGAGCATGACTTTGCTCACTTGCTCGATGTACGGGATTCGAGATCCAGCTGGGCCAAACATAGCTTCCAAGAGCTGCGTCTGGACCTGCAACACCTCGGGATCTTTCAAGTCTTCGGGAGCTTTCACCCACGGTGGAATATCTTTTCGTTCTGGTAGCGTCCCCATCTGGACTGCCTCAAAACTAACCACGCTCCAACCTAAGCTAGGCGTGAGTTGCCCAGGCCACCGCGCCGAGAGGTCTTAATGAATATTTTTTGATGGTTACTCTGTGCAAAGCACTGTTATAGATGAAACTATGAATGTGGGGATGTAAATTAGAATGAAATCAAAGCCCCTACTAAGAGGTTTGGCTTAATAAACAGTAAAGCCAAATACTGAGTTGGGGAAGACTGAGAGGAATATGTGAGATGGGAAGAAGGTAGGAAATCAGTAATTTCATTTTATTGAAGCTACATTTGAGATATTTATCATTCTAATGGAGTCACCAAGCAAACAGTAGAATATAAATCTGATCTTTAAAAAGTCATCAGAGATAAAAATTAAAAAGCATTAAATAGGTCATTATTAAAGTCATGAACTAGATAAGATCACCTGGGAGAAAAATGTGAAGAAAGAAGACAATGAGCCCTAGATTACAATCTTATGACAGTCTGGGATTTAGAGGCTAACCAAGATCTAGAGGCCAAAGAGAAAAAGAGGATCCAGCAAAGAAGATTCAAAAGAAGTATCTGTGGATTCTAAAATTATTGAACTTACAGAAGCACAGAGTAGAATGGTGATTGCCAGGGGTTAGGAGTGGGGGAAATGGGGAGACGTTGGTCAAGGGGTACAAAGTTTCAGCTATGCAAGATGAATAAGTTCTGGAGATCTAATGTACAGCATGGCGACCACAGTTAACATTACTTGTGTACTTGAAATTTGCTAAAAGCGTAGGTCTTAGGCAATCTCAACACACACACAAAAGTAACAATATAAGGTACTGGGTATGTTAACTAGCTTGATTGTGGTGATTATTTCACAATGTAGACTAGCACCCTCCCCATCCCTTCACCCCTCTCCACCCACCCCCCACCCATTAGACTGTCAGTGGTAGCCTAACGCTACATCACATTGCCTCCATCATTCACCTCACTTCATCTCATCACATAGGCATCTTATCATCTCACATCATCATGAGAAGGGTATGGTACAAGATATTTTGAGAGAGAGACCACATTCACATAACTTTTATTAGAATCTATTGTTATAATTGTTCTATTTTATTGTTAATTATTGTTAATCTCTTACTGTGCTTAATTTATAAATTAAACTTTATCATAGGTATGTATGTATAGGAAAACATAGTATATATATACTATTTATAGTGTCAGGCGTCCACTGGGGTTCTTGGACGATATTCTCCATGGAAAAGGGGAGACTACTATATACATATATCAAAACATCGGGGCACCTGGGTGGCTCAGTTGGTTAAGCGACTGCCTTCAGCTCAGGTCATGATCCTGGAGTCCCAGGGATCAAGTCCCGCATCAGGTTCCCTGCTCAGCAGGGAGTCTGCTTCTCCCTCTGACCCTCCTCCTTCTCATGCTCTCTGTCTCTCATTCTCTCTCTCTCAAATAAATAAATAAAATCTTTTAAAAAAATCAAGTTTCATACCTTAAATATATAAAATTTCTATTTGTCAATTATACCCAATAAGGCTGAAATAAATAAAATTAAATTTAAAAGTTTTTTTTAAAGAAGTGTCCAATGACAGAAAACCAGGAGTATGCAATGTTCTGAAAGCCAAGAGGAAGAACAAATCATGTTGAATGATGAGGAGACACATAAGATAAGACTAGAGAACTGTCCATAGAATTTGGCTACATTAGAGGTTGTTGGCGACTTTGACAATTTCAGTGAAATAATGAAGATAGAAACCAAATAGTATGCACTCCTTAACTATTTATGTTTAAAATTTCACAAAATCACAGTGTCTTTCACTGATGGAAGAAAATTCATTCATTTATTCATTCTTTCATCTATCTACCCTATGCCAGGCTCTGGAGGCAGAGCTAAAGATTCACTGATAAATAAAACTTCTTTCTTGGGCACCTGGGTGGCTCAGTTGGTTAAGCGACTGCCTTTGGCTCAGGTCATGATCCTGGAGTCCTGGGATCGAGTCCCGCATCGGGCTCCCTGCTCAGCAGGGAGTCTGCTTCTCCCGCTGACCCTCCCCCCTCTCATGCTCTCTCTATCTCATTCTCTCTCAAATAAATGAATAAAATCTTTAAAAAAAAAAAAAAAAAACTTCTTTTTCTAGATGTTCCCAGGCTGATAGTAGTGATCACAGGTATACATATAATTGCAACAAGATGTTGTGGCAGCAGAAAGAAGGGACTAATTATTGTAACTTGAGTCATCAAGCCTGGTTTTGAGGCTTGAATCTGAGGTACTTTGGAGACCTCCAACATCATACCAAGTAGGCATTTCAATGTATGGGTCTGAAGGTCCAAAGAGATATCTGGGTTGGCTATATAATCTGCCTACAGCTAGCATTTGTGTAGAGGAGACTGCCTAGTGAAAGAGTATATGTCAAGAAGAGTAGCAAGCCTAGAGGAAATCTTTGAAGATCTCAGACACTTCAGGACAATGTAGAGGGCTTCAAGCCTTCAAAGGAAGAGGAGTCATTAATTCCTATGCCGCTAAGAAGTTAAGTCAAATGATGATGTGAAAATGTTGAGTAGATTTGGTAAATGGAGATCATTATGAAAATGGAAAGCATCCCTTACTTTCCTGCACGAAATCCCCCAACTTACCTACCTCTTCCCCCATCTTCTCATACCATCCTTCCCATAATTAAGAGCCACATTTTGAGCCTCTACTGAAACCTAAAAATTATGGAAGAACTTCCTGATTGTCAGGCCACGCATTTTTTTTAATTACTGCAAGACTAAAAACAGAGTTGTTTTAGTGAATAAAAGGTAAAGTAGAATGAAAAAACTAGCTGTGTTTGAAAAACTGAAGAAAATTGCATATACCTAACTCAGTTTTAGAACTCCCCTGAATCCATGGCCTTTAATACATTGCAGGTGATGAGTAAATGAAATGGATTAGATGAAAAAAATCTCTCCTGTGTCACTTACTAAATGAAGAAACCAATCTAAACATTTGCTCAGATTTTTAAGAATCTATAATAATTTAGGGCATTAGACAAGTTCCCCATTGACTACAAAGATGAATAGGAAATGGTTTCAGTCCTCAACAGTCTAGAACCTGTGTAATTGATCATCCTCTTAAAGAGCATCAGTCTCCCCACACCCACCCTCTCTCAGCCTACCAACATACTCAAGGTTTCTCCACATAAAGAAGTACTTGAGCTTGTCTTCACCTCTTCTCTCCTGTCTCTGTCTCCTTCTTTTGAGAAAGCAGCAACAATGAGAGGTCTCAGTCTAATCAAACTCAACTAACCATTATTTTCCTGAGCTTGCAACCCAGTCTCTGCTATCCATTTCCATACTACAATAGCCCCATCCTCAAATAGTAAGTTTGGTTTTTGTTGGCCTGAGAAAACTAAAGCAATCAGAAGAGAACTTCCACATGCTCCCACTACCAAATCTATCTATAAGGCCACCCCTCCAGCTGTATACAGGATTGTATCAAAGACAAAGACTTTGTCTGATCAAAGACTCCTTTCTTACAATTTTCCTCCTCTTTTTTTCCATCATTTTTTTTCTTCCTACTGGATTATTCTCATCAATATGCAAATATCCTGCAATATCTCTCATCTGTGAAAAGAAATCCTTTCTTGACCTCATATCTCCCCACAGCTACTGCTCCATTTCTCTATATCCCCTTATGGCAAAAATTCTTCAAAGAGTGGTTTCCACTCCCTGTCTTCCCTCTTTTCCTTCTATTATCTCTTGAACCCACTCTAATAAAGCCTCTGCTCCCACCCCATCACCAAAACTGCTACTGTCGAGGTGTGATGGTTAACTTTATGTGTCAGCTTAGCTGGATCATGTTGCCCAAATGTTTGGTCACATATTATTCTGGATGTTTCTATGAGAGTGTTTTTGGATGAGATTAACATTTAATACTGCAGACTTTGAGTCAAGCAGTTTGCCTCTATAATGTGAGTGGGCCTCATCAAATCAGTTGAAGGCTTGACTAGCACAGCAGACTGACCTCCCCTGAGGAAGAAAGAATTCTCTAGCAGACGGCCTTCAGACTTGAACCACAGCATCAGCTTTTCCCTGTGTCTCCAGCCTACTGGCTCACCTTGCAGATTTGTACTTCCCAGCCTCCATAATCATGTGAGCCAATTCCTTAAAATAAATCACTCTCTATAGATATATACACAACCTATTGGTTCTGTTCCTCTGGAAAGCCCTGACTAACACACACAAGTTTCAAGGGACCTTACTAAATCCAATGATCAATTCTCAGCACTCTTCCTATTGCAACTTTCACCAGCATTTGATACAACTGAATCATATCCTCTTTCTTCAAAAATGTTCTGAGCTTCTGATGTATGTCCTTGAAAGATGCTAAGAAAGTAGATCCAAAAAGTTTTCATCACAAGGAGAGAAACTCTTTTGGGGGGTATCTAAATGAAGTGATGGATATTAACTAAACTTACTGTAATGGTCATTTCACAAGTTAAGTCATTGTACCTTAAATGTATACAGTGCTATATGTCAATTATATCCCAATGAAACTGAAAGAAAAAAAATGTCCTGTGCTTGTTTCCGGGTATTAGTCTCTCCTGGTTTTCCCTGTCACAGGCCACTCCTAAGTCTCTTTGTAGGATCTTCTTTTTCTGCCCCAGAGCTCAGGCTCAGACCTCTTCTCTACTTTACCCACATTTTATTTCTCTTTGTAGTACTAGAACCCAGTGCTGATTCTTCTCTCACCAGTATAATTGGAAAAAAGATCAGTAGAGGAAATAAAACACTATACACAGGGTCATCAGTGTCCATAAACTCAATTCTGCAGACGAACTTGAGATGAGAGGCCTTCAGAATTTTAAAAGACTGTGGCAGTTAGGATTTCAAGTGCAGTGTGGTCACCCACTCAAATCATTTCAATTAACATCCCATCCGGTCCCAGGAAAAGAAGAAAGATGTATTCAGCAACTGGCACATGGAAACAACTTGTAGGTTAATGTCTAAACAAACTCATTCATTCTCTTACTTTAAAGTATCATCATTTCTGAGCTTAACATTCATACAGCGATGTCCAGAAGTCATCTTAAAAACAAGCAAAAGCACAGGTCGTGTCTAAGACCACCCTTCCTGGAGAAAAATGAAGGCAGCCTCCCTTGGGACTTCTCTCTTCCCTCGTTCTACCGCCTTCCAGAAGGGGTCTTTTATGGACTGTGGTGGTCCTTTCTTTCAGCTGTTCTATGAACAGTTCTCTAGCACAGTAAGCGATGGGAGGGAAAGCAAAAGGAGGCAGAAATGTTTGGCTTTTTCCCTGGGGAAAGACTATCCCAAGAGTGACTTTTGACCAATGAAGTTTCAAGAGCATTCTTCCATGGAGTCTCAAACAGAAAAAAAAAAAAAGAAAAGAAAATTCTGTTTATACAATTTTTCTTGGGAGCTTTAGAGGCAGGCAGCTGGGATTCCTAGCAGTTTGAGTCTCTAAGATTAGATCCAAATGAGAAGAAAACAGAATGTGAACAGGAACATCAAGCCTAGACTAATCATCACTAGTGCTGGCAAAGCCTTTCACTAGGTACAGCATCCACCAAACACCCTGTATCAATCTCCGTTCCACACTTCCATCTGTACGGTACCAGTGGTGTGCTGAAGCTGGCTCACAGCAACTCATGAAAGGCATCTGCTCAAATATTCGGGGATTTTGTGATCACATTGTTAAGCCCAGCCATCATTAAAAAGTAAAGTTATATAAATTTAAAATTATACAAATGAAATTAAAAGCAAAGGTAATAATAAATGCTCAAAATCCTCACTTCCTAATTATTTTCTTGCATTTTACTCACATGGTGATTTACTTTTATTGTCTCTGTCTGACAAAAATACAACTCAGTGGTGTTCTACCATGCATCTTTTCCTGACTCATTGTTCAGTGACTTCACATTAGTACCTTGAAATTGACCATGAAATTAGCCATAGTGGGTATGTTTACACCATGGAAATTGGCCTACACTGTGAATTAGGTCTTTGCATGCAGGGTTAGGGGGAGCTAGTTGTTGAAATTTTACCACATGTTCCCCGTCACCCGTCCCCATTTTCCACATCCTTTCATTATAAATATTGGGTCACTCCTTTGGGCCTCAGTTTAAGCCTTGCTTTCTCCACGAAGCCTTCTGTGATCACCCCCAGCCTACTATGACTCCTTGCACTGAATTCACATTGCATTGTCTGCCTGTAAGCCTCAACTGGCCCTTGGCTAGTACAAGGGAATATAAATAATAAATTGCATATAACAAATCTTTTTACATGGCTATGTAGTTTTCTTCTACCTCATACATTGAGTGCTCTTTGACAGCAGAAGCTGAGTACATAGTAGGTATTCAACAAATACTTGCTGAATGGAAATCTGCATATGGAACTTCCTAGATAACATAACTGTGTCCCAGTTCCCAAGAAACTTGCTTCCAGAGAAGGAAAGGATGGATACTGATCAACTTAAATGCAAAAGTTTCTTTTTGTATGACAGTTCTAATCCAGCCCAATACCTCATTCCAACCCCAGTTCAGCAGACTTCTAAAAGGTGCTGGAAGAATCCTGAGCTGGAGAATTCTCTCAGGAGCCAGGCTGGGGGTGGTGCACAGGCTGACCCAGCACGCTGACACCTTGTAGGGGAGCAGCTGTTGGAGGAAGAGGCACAGGAGGAAAGCTGGCTGCAAGAGGGGAAAACAACTCTCTGGGAAGAAAAGTGTCTCCAACCACAAGTGACATTTCGCATTTGCAAAGGAAGCAGCCACAGACAGGAGATCACAGCTGGTATGACTTACAAATAACAAATCCAATCCTGTTTCTTGCAGCTTGTCTTCTATCTATAAACAGACAAAGCTATCCACAGATGCAGGTTCAAATTACCCTAGTGTTCCAGAGCTCAGCATGGGGGCTTTGAGGGTGGGCTTCAGAAGAGTTACTGGATGGAGTGAGAGACAAGAGAGGAAGATGCCTCTGTGTTCTCATCACCTCCCCACCCTTGCAAACTGCAGGGTGATGCACTGTGAGGAGGGAATAGCAGAAGAAGGAAGACTCAGGTGGGCATGATGGTTGATGGTAGGGGAATGGGGGCCTGAATCGTATCAAGAGAGTAAGAAAGAGCATCTGGAGTAGGGAACTTCCCTCTCCCAGAACACCATGGGAAAAACAATTCTGGTCAATCGCTCTGGCCCCAACAGGATCTGCACTGTTCCACGAAGACATTTGCTTTGACAGCTTCTTGAGACGCTGGCTGCTGCCCAAATGCATCCTGTAAATCTACTTCCCACATTTGTTTGGTCTTTTTTCTTTTCTTTTCCTTTCTTTTTTTGGCAGGGTGCAAAGAAGGATAGGACAAAAATTGAGCTATTTAGACAAAATTGACCCATTCTAGATAGGAGAAGTGACTCAGAAGAGTGAGTGCCACAAATGGCCAGAATTTGTTTCCTAAAATTACTGAGCAGTTCAACATGGACTCCCCATTCTTGCTTCTAGAGAGCAGAGGCACAGTTTTGCCAAGTTCTGCTCCTAAGACAGCTGAAATGGAGGCTGCCCGTGTCCAGGTTCAGAGAATGGAACTCTCTCCATCTTCCTTCTTCCCACTCATAACTATCAAGACCCAGTGGGGTAATTCCACAGACTTCTAATAAATTGTGTCACTTCACTGGAAATTTGCTTTGGGAAATCCTGGACTCCTGGTGTGGAAGCTGGGAAATTTTTAGTCTCCCAAAGGGAGTAAGCAAATCTCCTGCGCGAGGTCCGTCCTGGCTAACTCCTGTGCTTCCCCAGGCTGGAACAGAGTCTTCCTCATTGCATGTGTTTCTTTTCCAGGTCTCCACATTTTGCTTTGTCACTTCCTGTCCACTCCCAAGGCCATGGCTGCTGGCCTTGTGAGTGCTCGAAAAGCCCTGTAACTCTGAAGGAAGCTGGGCTGGAGCCCAGCGACCCTCCCATGTTGTCTAGAGCACCATCTGGTTGGGAGGTTTATCGCCCACTGTTATCTCTGTGTTCCTGGACGCAGCTTAAACCTATTAATTCCTTATCTTGTCATCACAGGCTAAATGAAAGCATCCTCCATTAGGCGTCTTCCCTTTGGAACAAAAATCTTCTACCTCTTGCTCACCCCCACGTAGTTGGCCTCTGTATGTTTCCAAGAACTCCTTTTCTAGCTTCCTGTGAAGTACTTTGGTCTGAAGATCCCCCAGGGAGTCTGCCTGGGAGACGGAACGGCCTGAAGAAAATTAAGTGGCTTGCTCCCTCAATGTGTTGTGTTTGAGACCCCATGCATGAACCTGTCAGCTCCAGAATGAATCTCCTGGGCCACCTTGAGGCCTAAGACTCTTCCATTCTAGTCTCAATGTGGGGGCCAGATTTTTCCAACTTTAGGAACCCCTTCTTAAACTGCAAAGAGGTTCTGAGGAGCAACTGCTAGAGAGGCAGGAATGGAGTGTCTGTGAACTAGGACATGAAATGGCTGGGTGCTCAAGACTGGAGGAGACTAAGACAGACACCAGAAGGGAAGCTGCAGTCTGGCTGGGAAGTAGCCGAGCAGTGATGCCCAAAACATAGGAGACAAAATTGTCGGGCCTGGGTCACCCACTGCTTTGGCCCGTCCTTAGAGTAGTCTGGGAGGTGGAAGGAGAGAGTTTGGTCAGCCTCTCTGTGCTCAGAAGGAAAAGGAACCTTCTCTGCAGGGCTGTGTTCGGCTCATCCATATGTCATCTCCACAGATGGAGAAAGAAAAAGAGCATCTGTCTTCCAGCTTCTCCTTTCTAGAAATGAGTACACATTTTCACCTAATCCCCTCAGCCAACTTCCCCTCTGGTCTTGTTGTGCAGCCTTAGGTCACATGGCCCCTAAAGCTGTCCCTGGCAAGTGCAGTGAGACTGATGATTGGCTAGGTGGCTCAGGATCCACCACCCCTGGAGTGGGAGGGACGGATCCCATCACAGTAATTTTCCACCTGACCCAGAGGCAGGGGGGTGAGTGAGGGTTGGGAGCAGTCTTTCAGTCATGCATTTATCCTCATCACACCTCTCTCTTCAAGGTCAGCAGGGACCCCACTGTCCTGAGGCCTCATCCTCTTTGACCTCTCAGCCAATCTTGACAGAGTTGAAGACTCCCTCCGTTTTGAAACCTTCCTCCGCTTGGCTTTCAAGACATCTCTTTCTCATATTCTCTTCCTCTCTCACTGGCCACTTCCTCTGTTTCCTTTGCTGCATCCTCGTCACCTTTCCAACCTCAAAATGATATACAGTCCCAACACACAATTCTCAGATCTCTTTTTCCTTTATCTTCATTCTACTCCTCTGGTGGCATGGCTTTAAATACTAACTTCTGTGACTCCCAAATATTTATCTCTAATGCATACCTCTTCCCTTAATTCCAGACTTATAAATCCAACTGCTTAATCAACATCTCCATTTGAGTATCTATAGGCATCTCAAACTTTAATGACCCAAACTCCAACTATACCTTCAAAATATATTCAAAATCTGATTATATCCTACATTTCCACCATTTCGGACTCTGAGCATCTTTCCCCTAATCTACAGAGAAGCCACATCACTCTCTTTCCTTTTACCCTAACCTCCTATAGCCAATTTTCCAACCGAAATGAATCTTACAAAACATGTCAGATCATGGGACTCTTTTGCTCAAAATCCTCTAAGGACTTTCCATCTCACATAGAATGAAAGCTAGTAAAATTGTTACAGGTGGCCTGTAAGACCCCACAACATCAAGAAGGGCTAAATGAAGTGAGGAAGGGGATGATCTGAAGGAAGTGAGGGAGCATGACATACTGATGTCTGGGGAAAGACATCTAGAACAAAAGCTGTGAGGAGAGAATGTCCTTGACATGTCTCAGGAATAGCTAGGACCCTGCTCTTCTCTCTGACTCCCTTTCCTACCACTCACCTATAGTGGGTTGAATAGTTTTCCCCAAAATTCCTATGAACCCAGAACCTCAGAATGTGACCTTATTGGAAATAGGCTGATGTAATGAGTAAAGCATCAAAATGGGATTATACTGGATAAGGGTGGTGCCTAAATCCAATGACTAATGTCCTTATAAGAAGAAAATAATGCCCACACAGAGACAGAGAAGAAGGCCATGTGGAAACGGAGTTGGGCAGAGACCGGGTTATATTGCATAAGCCAAAGAATGCTTGGGGCCATGCTTGCTGGAAGAGATAAGGAAGGATTCCTTCCTAGAGCCTTTAGAGGGAGCACGGCTTTGCTGATACCTTGATTTCAGACTTCTGGTGTCCAGAACTGTGAGAGAATAAATTTCCATTGTTTTAAACCACCAAGTTTATGGTAATTTCTTATGGCAGCTCTCTGAAACTCACACACTCTCCCTCCTTCATTTAGTTCCAGCTACATAGGGTTCCTCAAATTCCGCCATAAGGATATGGAAGATGCCAACAGGATTATATCAAAATGGCAGGAGTCTTGAGAGCCTGTTTGACTTTGCCCAAGTCCCTTGACCTCTCCGAACTTCATACATTTTCCTTATGTACAAGGCAAGACATTCTCTAGATTTCTTTCTGAGAGCTGCAACTATTACTAACCATTAATACAGATTCAAATCCGTACAGTGAGAGCAATTCTCATTAGATGACATTGGTTTTCTCCAGAGCTAGGGGACCTGCCCCAGATGTGTGCAATGGAAAAATTCTCACCCTTGTAAGGCACCTGAATGCCACAGGGAAGCTGCTGGAGCTGGACCAGACCCTGGAACAAAATCCAGTCCACATTTGCTTAACGAAACTATTCTTTACAATCCTGTGCATGCTCTCACTATGGTATCAAGAGCTTTTCCTAATCAACATCTCAGAATGGGAACAGTCTGGTAACATTATGAACTACTTACATATGGAACCAGAAAATACAGCAAGCAAATTGACTCAGACACAGGATTGTTATGCAACTCTATTTTCCAAGAACCAAGCCTTCTGATTGGGGACTCAGTTTCGGACATCCTTTAACTTAATGGACACCTCCTCCAGACACGCTTCTGGTGATTGTCTCATGTATCCCAGCAGCTTGTAATTAGTTTGGGGCAGGGGTGGCGGTGATAAGTAATCACAGCATTTTAGAGCCAGAAGAGAGATCCTCAAACCCAGCCTTCTCTTTTTACAAGCAAGGTGTCAAGGCTCAGATTGCTAGAGTTATTTGCCCAGGTACAGTGACAAAGAGACTGGAAAGAGCCTCTCTCCATTCCCAGGAGCATCCCCTTATACTTCATCCTCAAGTGTAAGCTTCCTGCACGTTCTGCCGACTCTAGAGTTCACGCTGGAAAGGCGTCTTCTGGTCTGTGCTTTTTGCTCTGGAGCTGTTTCTTCTGCCCCAAGAATGGGGAAGCTGCCTGATTTTGCACGGAGCCACCTTATGTTTTCTAAACCACAGAAGTTAAGTTTGCAAGATTCTTTTCCTTTTTTTTTTTTTTAACGTTTCTTCAAAGACAGAAAACAACAACCATTTCCAATCTGATCCAAGACCACAGGATTGTTTTTAATTCCATTCATCAGTATCTCATTCACCCCAAGAGACTATGGGATGTTTCCATATTTACATAATGGGCTCATCATTTTAAGCTCCATAGGGCCCTCTCTGACATGGTGGCAATTATGTTTCCCTGCAAGCTTCCAAGTTTACTGTAAAGGCCAAAAGGGTCTCAGACACCCAGAAAACATACTTTTTATGTTTTTATAAACTCTATAAAATTGTAATTGGATCAAACTTTGCATTCAAAAGCACATTCTTCAGGAATATTTTATATGCACATAAAACATTGAGAAAATGTTAACATTATGATCTTAACTGTTTGCACATTGGAACCAACTAAAAGTTAGGAAAATGCAATCCATCTGTTCTCTTCTTTGAAACTCGATTATTCTGAAAGCACAAAAGAGTGCCTCGGGGGAGTCTGACACTGCCCTCTCCCAACTCCTGTTATCAGGTGACACAGGGGTGGGCAGGGGAGGTGGTCTCACTGGGGGCAACTGTTTTTCTGTCTCTCTCCAAGCTAAGGTCTGGCCAATACAGGAGCATTGACTCTACTGGCAAATCCTCTAAGGCTGAGCAAAGAAAGGGATGGTCATATGGTTCCCATGGCCCAGACTCTGGCCTCGGCTGCCTGAGGAGCTTCTGAGTCATTTCACCTGTCCTGGCTCCCAGCAGGGGCCTAATTGCCAAGGGGCACAGGAATGGGAAGACCAGGTTTTGCTGTAGCCCTTAAGGCTTGTTTGTTCAAGACTATCCATTAGGCATTTATTAGCCTTCATTATGAAGTGCTAGTTGCCTGATTAGTTCAAGCTGAGGGGTGGGTAAAAGAGGCAGGGGGAAATGAGGGAGCAATATGAGCAATAGGCTGATATTTGCTTTCCCAGAGAACTCTGCCACTCAGCTTCCCTGTTTTATCTGTTAGCACAGCAAATTGGACCCCTCATTATCACATTTACAAAGTGCTTAGTACACACAGGGAGGAGAGTCAAGGATGTTGGCAGAGAGACTGGCTCGCACTGAGGGAGGCCCTCTCCCTAGAAGAACAAAGCCCATTTCTCCATGGTCACACCCATACCTGATGGGAAATATCCCACCAGGACCAGGCCAAATACAAGAGGATTTCTCCTTGGAGAATGGGATCTCTGGTGCAGAGGATCAGACAGAATGGAGAAATTGTCCTGGGAAGACCACCAGATTGCATGCACCCTTTGCTGAAAGAGATCCATAGTCTGAGAGATTATTGGACAGGGGGTTTGACTGCGTTGGTGGCAACGAATACAGAGAGGATTTTCTCCATCATTAAGAAAACTAGAGCAGTACTCACTCTTCAATGTGCCTAAGAGCCACCAGAAACCTGTTAAAATGCAGACTCTTGGGCCCCACCCCAGATCTAGCAGAATCTCTGAGAGTGATGTCCAGGGATCCGCATCATAACAAAGTCCATAGGAACTTCACGAATGATGCATTAAGAGGGGGCTGTAGAACAAATTGTTTAATAAACATTTCACTCACCAAATAGTCTCTGGTGAGTTCCTACCATGCAGAAGGTACAAGGCAAAAAGCCATAAGGGATAGATGCAGGAGTGAGCTGCAGAAATAAGGTAGAGCACTGGAGAAGACATGGTCAAGGAACTGGAAGACCAGTGGGTTGGAGGACCACAGAGCTGACAGTTTAGTGGTGGGGGAGGGGGACAGGGGGGTCAATCAGGGACACACACAATTATTACACAGTACCACACCTGGGCAAGGCAGGAGGAGTGGGAACACATGAGAAGCGTCCATCATCCCATCTTAGGGGACAGAGAAGGTTTTCCAGACAATATAACATCCAACCCGGGAGCTGACAAGAAGCTAGCCAAGCAAAAGCCCTACAAGAGATAGAGAACCCAGGCAGAAAATATAACTTGAGACAGGCCAGTGAATTCGGGTCTTGAAAATGGCTTAGGGATGCCTGGGTGGCTCAGTTGGTTAAGCGACTGCCTTCGGCTCAGGTCATGATCCTGGAGTCCCGGGATCGAGTCCCGCATCAGGCTCCCTGCTCAGCAGGGAGTCTGCTTCTCCCTCTGACCCTCCCCCCTCTCATGTGCTCTTTCTCTCTCTCATTCAGTCTCTCAAATAAATAAATAAAAATCTTTAAAAAAAATAAACAAAATAAAAAGAAAGAAAATGGCTTAGAATTGTTGAACCATAACATGTGAAGGTGGGGGCTGTAAGAAATGAGGCTGGAAATGTTTGTAAAGAACCACTGGATTTTATCTAAGGGAAAGTGGGAAGACACCCAAGTAGACCAATATCATTCTAGCTACGGTTTGGAGAATGAGTTTGGGAGAGCAAAACTGGACACAGAGACCAGAGAGGAGGTTGTTGTAGTAATTTCTCTCTTCAAACCCCAGTTAGATCTGTGCCCAAAGACTGTATCACATTGCTGACCTTCACGAAACTGGGGCCAGTGTTCATGAAGTAACTCTTCTTTGATCCAATGGGCATGTCAACCACTGGATGGTTTGCCAACTGGTGGGAGTGCCCTCTACTGGTCTGGAGATTCACGCACCACACAACTTGAAAGATGGTGGCAAAGAGAAGATACATTCTTTCCTCTTCCCTGGTGGAGGGATTCTTGATGAGAGTAATGATAATACTGTGCAAACTGAGAATAAACGTTTCCAGCTTCAAGTTGCCTCAGAGAAATTTCCAGAAATAACTAATCCACAGGAAGATCCTCAGAGCTGCTACTTGTCAGGGGTTTCTATAATTATAAATAACAGGTTAACATAGAACTCCATGAAGGCTCAGACTCTTATAGTATTATCTCACTGTTGATTTAATGTACTAAGTTTCTCCCTAGGGTTTCCCACTCTAGAACTATGGACACTTCCACCATTATTAGCATCCAAAAACAAAAAACAAAAAAGCATTGCAAAGACTGTATATCATCCCAGAATATGCAGCTGACCCATCACCCCAGGTGCATACCCAAGTAGCCAAGGCAACTATTTACCCTCTGCCCTTAAAAATCATCTCTAGTTTGTGGTGGCGAGTACCCCACACAGCTACCCTCTGCCCACAGCCTGGCTGAATATGCAAAAGTGTTTCCTGATAGGGGTTAGCATGGCCAGGATGGGTTTTCTACCCCTCAGTACACCGACACAGTCACACTGCTCCCCGTCCATGGCAGCTCCCCACAGCCCCAGCATGCCACACACTCACCCTCTCATCTGTTTGGGAGACAAGGGGAATGGGAGTCAGAATTCACCTCTTCCTTCTCCTCTGGCCACACTGCCTAAGACTTCAGCAAATACCAGGTAGATGGTGGAGGATGAATCCTTGGGCTCTGGAGTCAGAGAGACCTGCATCCAAATCCCCCTCTCCATTTGTAGCTCTATGATCTCAAGCAAGACAATTCATTTCTCTGGCCCCGTTTTTTCAAAAATAGCATGAGGATAATAACTCTACCCACCCTTTGGCCTGTTATGACAATGAAATTTTTTTAAAAATGTGAGTATAGAATTCCATAAGTCACTGACTCCTGGTAAACCTCATCCATCTATTCTGTTTCACTGGCTTGTGAACAACAAATGGGTAATATGTGTGGAAGCACACCATAGATGATATATATGTAATTGTTATTGATCAAACTCCTATCTGTGTATAATGCCATGCCATTCAAAGAAAATGAGAGTCTCTAAATTATTAGAACATCTAATTCTAAACAAAACACATTGAAAGTATAAACAAGCTTTAAAGTGGTAATACTAAATAACACTCTCCAGATTTTAAAGGACTTTTCCTGTGTGTTCCATAGGATGATACAGTGGCATAAAGTCACACAGAACTGGATCTAAATTACTGTTCTACTACTTATTAGTTTTCACTTGGGACAAGCTTGCTAATATCTCTGAGCTAAAATTTTCTTTTCTGTAACATGATTAGGATAATATCTACTTCATAGAGCTACAGGCAGAGCTAAGCCCAGGGTGAGGTAAGTAAGGCATTTGCCTCAGGCACAAAATTTAAATATTTTTAAAGATTTTATTTATTTATTTATTTGAGGGAGAGAGAGAGCATGAGCAGGGGTGGGGCGCGGGTTTGAAGGAGAGGGAGAAGTAGACTCTTCACTGAGCAGGGAGCCCAAAGATATGCTTCATCCCAGGACCCTGAGATCATGACCTGAGCCAAAGGCAGATGCTTAACTGACTGACCCACCCAGGCACCCCTTCAGGCACAAAATTTAAAGAGATGCCAAAAAGCACAATAATCAAGATAAATAACACTCTAATGCAATATTTTTAAAAATAAAATTAATGCAAAGAGATCCATGATGAACAAAATAGGATTGGTATTACTCATTTTTCCTTTTACTTTAGGTTCCATTATGGCTCAGTAAGGCACTGGGTGTGAGTTAATCATAAACTAAATGAGATAATAAATGTAATATCTAGAATAAGGCATGTCATATGGTAAGGGCTCCATGAATTTTTGATGGAGGAAGGAATTAATGAATGAATGATCATTTCATCTCTCTGAGTATAGTAGTACAGTATAGTATAGTAGTGAATAATATAGTATGGTATAGCATAATATAGAATAATGTAGTATAGTTCAGTATATAGACACTTTAAATAAAGTTACAAATTGTCGTAAAGGCCATGAAGGAAAACAACAGAACATATAAGAAAGAAAGTCCTCCTAAATGGGAGTTTCATAAAATTAGTGAATACATTTTCTAAGCTCTGGGGATTACATGTCATGGGGATTTTCCATTCCTTGAAAATTCGAAAGAACTCACCATTCAAAAGTAATCAACTGATTTACATGTCCATCAGCCCTTTCCATGCACTCCCATATCTCTGAATATTGTAATTTTTAATTGTTACCAACTAGAGAGGCAAAAAGAATGATAGTGACAATTTTATTTTTCCTTTTCTTCAACAATATTTATCCAACAAATATCAACATTGTACTACATATCGGAGATAAAATGATCATCAAAATTGACCTGGTACCTGCCTTTATGAACCATACAGTCCAGTGACCTTTTTTAAGAGTTACATTTTCTTTATAAGCTTCTTGGCTATTTGTTGCATTTTGTTTCTTGGGAAAGCATTTGCGTTTTTTACATTATACATATGAAACCCATGCATATCAGAACTGAATCCTTACATTGATCTGTTGCCAGGGAATCTTAGATAATTTCACCTAATTAGGAAAATACTATACATGCCAATTTCCCTTGACTCCTTTTCCTGGCTCCATCCCCACGTTCTCTGCATCTCATGCCCCATGTCCCATGCCCCTTGCCCCACGTACACTGAGTTTAAAAATTTATGGGTATCTTTCTATATTTTTCTTCACAATCAGATAATTTTACATACACACACATGCACACACATACATGCACACACATGCACACATGGGCATGCTCACAAGCATATACATATATACACAGGACTTTTTTCTGGTATCATTTGCTCTATATGTACTTTTCTGCATCTTGCACAACTCACTCAAACATTTTCTTAGGGAAATTACTCCAAGTCATCTGGTGTGGCTCTAATTTTTTTTATGGTTGCACAATCTTTCATTGTATGGCTATATCATTATTTATTCAGCCACGTCCCTATTGACAAGATTCACTTTTTTCCCAGTTCTTGGCCACTACAAACAATGCTGCAATTAACATATATGCCCTCATGAAGTGTGTACACTAGTTTTTAAGCAATAAATTCCTGGAGATTTAATGCTCATTCTCAAAGGGTATCTGATGTTTTAAATTTTTTTTAAGATTTTATTTATTTATTTGAGAGAGAGAATGAGCAAGGGAGTGGCAGAGGGAAAAGCAGGAGAAGCAGACTCCCCACTGAGCCGGGAGCCCAACATGGGGCTCAATCCCAGGACCCCAGGATCATGACCTGAGCTGAAGGCAGATAGATGCTTAACTGACTGAGCCACCCAGGTGCCCCTGATATTTTAAATTTTAATAGAATGTCCCCAGTTGCTTTCCAAAAAGGATGTAACACTTCACATTTTCATAAGTATGTGTCACACACACACCCCTGACAAAAATGAGTTTAAGAGTACTTTTTAATTTTGCTTGTCTAGTAAGTATAAACTGGTACTTTATTGTTGTTTTACTTTGCATTTTCCTGATTACTAATGAATTTGAGCATCTTTTCATATAGCCTTTTACTGTTCATACTATAATTGTCTTTCCAAATACACTGCCTAGTTTTCTGATGCTTGGTATGTCTTTCATTAATTTGTTAGAGTTGTTAGTATATTATAGAAATTAACTCTTTGACATCTGCATTACAAATATTTTACCCAGGTCTATTACTAATCTATAGACTTTGTATATGGAAATGTTTTCTATACAAACACTTTACATTTTTACACAGCTAAATAAGTCTTACTTTTCTTTTATTACTTCTGGGTTTCCAATCTTGCTTGGTAGGATCTCCCTAACGACATTTTCTTGCAACTTTTTTTTTTTTTTTTACATTTCCCTTACATTTGTCTTTAATCCACCTGGAATTTATTTTTGTTTTTGATATAAGAATGGGATCTATTGGGGTACCTGGGTGGATCAGTCGTTAAGTGTCTGCCTTCAGCTCAGGTCATGATCCCAGGGTCCTGGGATCAAGCTCCGCATCGGGCTCCCTGCTCGGCGGGAAGCCTGCTTCTCCCTCTCCCACTCCCCCTGCTTGTGTTCCCTCTCTCACTGTGTCTCTCTCTGTCAAATAAATAAAAACCAAAAAAAAGAAAGAAAAGAAAAGAAAAGAATGGGATCTATTTTTTTCTTCCAGATGGATATACAGTTATGTCAGCATCATTTATGAAAGAGCATATTATTTTTCCTCTGAATTGAACCACCTCACTTGTTTTATGTTAAATTCCCATGTATTCCAATGTCTAATTCTGGACTGTTAATTCTGTTCCACTGACCTGCTTGTCTATTCTTACATAAATACCATATTGATTTTATTATAGAGGCTTTCTTATATATATTGCATATGAGACAAGTCATCCCTCATTGTTCTCCTTTCTCATAATAATCTTAGTTATTCTTAACCATTCTACCATATGAAATTTAAGGTATTTGCATTCAGTTCTAAGAAAAACCCCATTAAGATTTTAAATTGAAATTGCAATAATTTATATATCAGATTGTCATTTTTATTATAGTACCCATCCAAAAATATGTCTCTCCATTTATTCAGATCTTATGTCTTTTAGTAAGATATTTTAGTCTCTTTATATACATTCTATATCTTCACTGTTAAATAATTTTGTCACTTTTAACATCATTTTAAATGATATAATATTTCCATTTCCATTATTTGGTGCTTATTGTTAGAGTTGTAAAAAAATTTTTTGTTTTTTTAATATAATTATCTTGCATTGAAGCTTATTTATTAAATCCAGTAAGTTTTTTCCCCAAGATACCTCGGATTTTCTTGGTGTACAATCTTATTAGTAGCAAGAACAGATTATGTTATCTATTCTTTTCTAATACTTATGCCTGTTATTTCATTTTCTTACCTTACTATATTTGCTAACACCTTCAAAATAACATTAAATAATAATGGTGATTGTAGGCAACCTTCTCTCTAGTTTTTTATTATAATTGAAATTGTCTCAGTGTCTTTCACTTTAGGATAATATTTGCTGTTGGTTTTTAGTCATTTTTATATTCAAGAGCTTTCTGCTTTCTATTTATATTAAAAAGACTGTTGAATCACAGACCTGTACCTCTGAAACAAATAATACATCATATGTTAAAAAAAAAAAAAAGAAGATAGTAGGAAGGGTAAAATGAAGGGGGGGAAATCAGAAGGGGAGACGAACCATGAGAGACTATGGACTCTGAGAAACAAACTGAGGGTTCTAGAGGGGAGGGGCGTGGGGGGATGGGTTAGCCTGGTGATGGGTCTTAAAGAGAGCACGTACTGAATGGAGCACTGGGTGTTATACACAAACAATGAATCATGGAACACTACATCAAAAACTAATGATGTAATGTATGGTGATTAACATAACATAATTTAAAAAAGAATGACTGATAAATTTAATCCAATGCCTTTTTATCATTTAGTATTGTGTTCAGATGGTTTTTCTCTTTTTTAATTCACTGGTGAGTTTATTTGCTGTTCTGCTTTTTTTGTTGGTTTTCTATTTCAGTAATTCTCCTTTCCTTTGTTTCTAGACAGTATTTCTTTGTAAATGTCCTCTTTGATTCTGCTGTTATCTAAGAATCTCTTCCTTATTTCCAAGTACTTAAGATTTGTTAGTTCCCTTTTTATGGTTTATTTCTAATTTCATTGGCTCATGACTAATGAATGTGTACCATAAAAGCTCTACTGTTTTTATTTTGGTCAATATTTATGAAGGTTTTTGCCACCTAGCTGGTGCTATAACTGAGTCTTCAAAAGTCTTTTTTATTGTTCTAACAAGCCAGCTCTTTCTGGATTATGGGGAATATGGTAAGACCGGTGAATTCCATGTGCATGAGTCTATTGCCACGCTTCATTTGCTGTGAAGTGAGTTCCTTGGTCAGAAGCCATGCTGTGTGGAATACCATGACAGTAGATAAACATTCTGTAAGTCCATGGATGATAAAGTCGGCAGAAGCAATTTAGGCAGGGAAGGCAAATTCATATCCTGATTAAGTGTCTACTCCAGTCAGAATAAAATGCTGCCCCTTCCATGATGAAGCATCCAATGTAATCAACCTGCCCAGGTAGCAGCTGATCACCCCAGGGAACAGTGCCATATTAGGGACTTAGTTTTGGTCTCTGCTGCTGGCAGATTTGGGCACTCAGCAGTCCCATAGTCAGGTCAGCCTCTGTGAGTACCAGTCCACATTGCTGAGTATATGCATAACCTCCATCAGTGCCACAAAGGCCACTTCGTTCATGAACCTATTAGGTAATGATAGGAGTGGCTGGGGAAAAAGCTGACTGGTATCCACTTGATTGTTAAAACTCGCCCTAATGAGGTTACCCTTTGGTAAGCAGTCACATGGGATATAAGTATTTTCATGTTTTTGCCCATTTAGATAGGTCTATCCACACACCTATTCCCAAAATTTCATTGTCACCAATTTTCCAATCATGTTCTTTAATTCCCTCAGATGGGGGTTGAGAG
The DNA here is from genome assembly GCF_029215605.1 of Mirounga angustirostris. Lineage (NCBI taxonomy): Eukaryota > Metazoa > Chordata > Mammalia > Carnivora > Phocidae > Mirounga > Mirounga angustirostris. Next base: position 164,672,937 of record NW_026991710.1, read on the forward strand.
GCCCCCCCACTCTACTGGGAGTGGGGAAGCTGCTTCCACTGGTAAAGAAAACTTACCAGAACTTAAGTGCTCAATATCCTCAGCTTCATCAGAGTCTTTCCATACATCCCCATTCCAACTTTTAGGATCCCATTCCTTCCCTGTCAATACCATCACTTTAACAGTAGACAAACTGCAAGGCTAGCAGTTCAATTTTCCTTGTAACTCAGTCAGTTGCAAGATGAGATCCTGGATTTGACTTTCAGCAATTTCAGCCCTGGCTACAGAAGATAAATGTCTCCTTCAGGGTACACATAGAAGCTTTCAGGTCACTTATGTGGCACATGAGCTGAGCTTCAAATACCTGAGCTCATTCTTTTCTTTCCCCACTTTGCCCAGTGACAGTAGGAGCAACCAGCCAACCTCATTATATTCATTAGTTTGGAAAAAATGTTTGAAAGTATCATATACCCAGTCACCCAGATTCTTATTTATTGTAAGTGGGTGATTAGGAGTAGGAGCTATTTTGTATATTTCAATTGCCAGATCATAACATGGACTATGCTATACTCCCTTTACTGCTAGAAACAGAATCATTAGCATCTTTAAATCTAATCAGATTAGAGAGCCAATTCCATAGACCCCAGAACCAATTCAGAAAACTCATTCTTAAAATTCTGTTCCTCTAGAACCACTTTCAGTATCAAAATCTTAGTTAGGGCTCTTCACAGAAACAAAACCTATAAGTGTCCATTATAAATAATTCTTTTTATTATAAAGTACAGTTTATCCTTGTCTGTTCGGTGCAATTATTGTGCATTGTAGAGAAAGATGCAACTCTGCCTACAAAGATCAAAATGTAGCTTCATTTATAATTATAAAAAAGGGCAACAATTAGTAAAGATAACAAAATCATTTGGTGAGTTTCTTTTGTTGGATCCAAGAAACATTTTATGTTATTAAAAAAAAAAGATGGTAAGAAGGGAAAAATGAAGGGGGGTAATCGGAGGGGGAGACGAACCAAAAGAGACTATGGACTCTGAGAAACCAACTGAGGGCTCTAGAGGGGAGGGGGGTGGGGGGATGGGTTAGCCTGGTGACGGGTATTAAAGAGGGCACGTACTGCATGGAGCACTGGGTGTTATACGCAAACAATGAATCACGGAACACTACATCAAAAACTAATGATGTAATGTATGGTGATTAACATAACAAAATAAAATTTTTTCAAAAACTGCTACAAATGACAAGGTTAGAAAACTAAGAATTTGATGTTGGAGAACACACTTCCGTATCTTTTAAATTGAGAACACTTTCATGTGATTGATCTAAGGGGAAGCCTGAGACTCTGATGAACTTGTTCTTTCCACCTTGTAGCTTTTGTGTGTCACATACTCTTCCTTATCATCTTTCCATCTGCTTTGCATTTCCCCATCATCTGAATTGTGTGAAAAAAGCTGATAGGAGTTTGCAATATTCACAGATAACTTGGAAATAAAGACAGATAATAGGATTTTTAGAAATTGAAAAATTGGACCAATCTATTTGCAGAAGCTTATTGACAAAATAAAAAATAAGCTTCAGGGAAGAGAAACTACTGATGGTGATACCTGAGAAGAGACATTAGACAAAACTTATCAAAAGTTAAACTCAATAATATAGAATAAAGAATTACAAGATAGCTTCTCTTTTTTTTTTCAGTTCCTTTTCTGAATATGAAAGCTTTCTCAACCTACTTGGCATTGTGAGAAATGCTAAAATCCCCAAAGTATAACAACTATTTTTGCAATCTTCAGGAAAACTTTTTTTAATTGGAAACTTTTTTAAAGCCAGAAAAAAATAAATTATCCATATTATTTAAATAATTAAAAATAAATAAGAAAGTCTAGCTTATTTAAAGATTAGTAAGCTGTTAATTCCATTGGTAATAAAAAATGTTAAACATCTAAAAGATGGTTAAATCTAACATGTGTGACTTCTGAATAAACTGTGGTTTTGAAATTTATGTAGTCAATGTATGGTAATTCTGAGCATAACAATTTATACATAATACATTTTATATTTTAAACTAACAAAGTCACTACAGAAATATAGAGGACATTTTTTTAAAGAATTACTTGTATTTTAATCTTCACAAATTTTCCATTTTGTTTCCATAGCTTCCATTTTTTCTGAAAAATGTGCTTCCTTAGACATTACAGTAAGAAAGTGGTGGGGCTGGAAATGGAGCACCCAGTATCCTGACTCCAGGATGAATTTCTCTTCCCTACAAAGTCTTCAAGCTCAATGTAAACAAACTAACTAATTAATTTTTATGGGATAGTTGATGTATTCCTCTGTGTGCATAAGTGTGTCTCAACATTTTGATTACTTACCTGTTAATAACTTCACTGTTATTTGCATTACAACACACTGGCCTTTGACTTCAGAGCTTGAGTGTCCTGAGGACTAGGCATTTCACCCAAACACAAAATCAGCTGGTACTGAAATGTAGGGAGACATCAGTTTCTCTAAATCATCTCAGTCTTTTGCTGAATCACAGCCACCCATCTAGATAAGAAATGAAAGATTTTTTTCTAGCAACTTGATAGCTTTCTTGGTGAGGCAAGAGAAAAAGAAGGGATCCCTTAACTCCATCAGAATTATTCTAGGTCCATTCTCTCTTGTGCATCTACCATGCTGGCTCCAGGGTTGGCCGTGGGCACAAGGTGGACAGACTTTCTCTCATACCCAAGTCCCTGATGCCCCTAGAGCAACCTCTAGTTATCCAGTTCTCCCTTTCCCTGGGGACCAATTCCAGGCCTGCTCTCTGATGGGACCCCAGGGTCTAGATTAGGGGTTGTCAAAATTAAGGATCCTGCAGTGAGGCAAAATGGTGGAAGAGTAAGGGACCTCATTTCATCAGGTCCCTTTAGCTAGATAACTATCAAATCATTCTGAACATCCATGAATTCAACCTGAGATGTAAGAAAAAAGAACTCTACAAGCAGTAAAGTGACCACTTTTTGCAAGGTAAGAGGTGCAGAGAAGTGAATCTGAGGGGAGATATCGGAAGATAAATGGCGAGAGGAGGGAGCCTCAGTAAGCTGGCTACCAGAAAGTGATATAGCCCTGGGAGCAAAATCAGAACATTTAGGATCCCTGGAGTCACAGAAAGAACAGGGGTGCCTGAGCTGGTAGAGTTCCCAAGCATTAGAGCGGGGAAACTGGTTACGGTCAGTGAGACCGGGAGGGGGCTCTCAGCTCTGTTGGCCATAAACTGTGAGCTGTTGCCCCATCAGGTGACCACTCTCCACCTGGGGACTCTGCAAAGGACAGGAACTTGGGGACCCTCCACCTTCCACTGGGAGGGGCAGAGCAGGTACACAGGATCAGGCAACTGCTCTCTGTGCCAACTCTCTCTGTGCTACAAAGTGCAGAAATGGGGGACCTTCCACCTTCCCCCATGGAGGATCAGTGTGGGTATATACCATAAGAGTCTGCAGAGTTTGGCACACACAAAAGTGAAGACTGTTTATCCTTGAGGGTTTACTGAAGAGAGGGGACTATGATCTTCAGCTCTGGGGCTGAAGATCAGGGTGCCTCCATTTTTATTTTGATCCTCTAAAGAGGCCTGGAAAGCCTTCAGGAAATAAAAGACACACAGAGCAACCAAAAACAGCTTACACTGAGCCCTGCCCCCTGGCAAGGGGTGGTGCTACTCTGCCCAGGCAAAGACACCTGAGAATCAGCCCCCCAGGCCCCTCCCCCAAAAGACAAACTGGAAGAACAGGTGAACAGCAAATTTACTGACCACACAGGACTGTAAAACTCCAGCACTAGGGGATAATAGTATATAGAATTTGAGCTTTTTTCTCATGATTTGTTTATCTTTCAGTTTGAAATTTACCATTTCTTTTTTTTCTTTTCAACTAGTTTCTTATTTTATCAACTCTTTGTTTTTAAATTAAGTTTCACTCTTTACATTTACATTTTATAAATATATTTTTCATTTTTGGCTTCCTTTCACTCTATTCAATTTTATTTTTGTATAAATCTATAAGTTTAGCTTTCTTTACAATGTTAGGATTTAGTGTCTTCTAACACACAGACCAAAATACACTCAGGACCAAGTGGATCACCCTGTTTTGTCCACCCTGTGAGATTAGATTCTCCACCCCCTTTTATTTTTTTCCCTTCTTTTTTTCTTTTTTTTTTCTTTTCTTTTCTGGTTTCTGACCTCTTCGAACTTGTCAGCTGTATTTTGCTTGGGTTATGGTTGACATTTTTAATAGTGCTCACTCATTCAACCATTCTTCTCTGGACAAAATGACTAGAAGGAGGAATTCACAACAAAAAAAGAACCAGAGGGAATACTTTCTGTCACAGATCTAATCGATATGGATATAAGTAAAATGTCAGGAATGGAATTCAGGATAACAATTATAAAGTTACTAGCTGGGCTTGAAAAAAGCATAAAAGACACTAGAGAATCTCTTAGTGCAGAAGTGAGATCTAATCAGACCGAAATTAAAAATGCTCTAACTGAGATGCAGTCTAAATTGGATGCTCTAACAGCTAGGGTAAATGAGGCAGAAGAGAGAGTAAGTGACATAGAAGACAAGTTGTTGGAAAGGAAGGAAGCTGAGAAAAGAGAAAAAAACAACTAATGGACTATGAGGGGAGGCTTCCAAGATATCAGTGATGCCATAAAACAAAACAATATTAGAATTATTGGTGTGCCCGAGGGAGAAGAGAGAGAGGGCCAGAAGGTATATTTGAGCAAATTATAGCTGAGAACTTCCCTAATCCAGGGAAGGAAATAGGAATTCATGTCCAAGAGGTAGAGAGGACCCCTCCCAAAATCAGTAAAAATAGATCAACACTCCAACATATAATAGTGAAGCTTGCAAGTTTCAGAGATAAAGAGAAAATCCTGAAAGCAGTTCAAGACAAGAGGTTCCTAAACTATAGCAGTAGGAACGTTAGACTGGTATCAGACCTATCCACAGAGACCTGGCAGGCCAGAAAGGGCTGGCATAATATATTCAGGGTACTAAATGAAAAAAACATGCAGCCAACAATACTTTATCAAGCAAGGCTGTCATTCAGAATGGAAGGAGAGATAAAGAGCTTCCAGGACAGACAGAAACTGAAAGAATATGTGACCACCAAGCCATCTCTGTAAGAAATATTAAGGGGGATCTTGTAAGTGAAAAGAGAGCCCAAGAGTAACATAAACCAGAAAGAAACAGAGACTATCTACAGAAACAGGGAATTTACAGGTAATACAATGGCACTAAATTCATATCTTTCAATAGTTACTCTGAATATAAAGGGGCTAAATGATCCAATCAAAAGACACAGGGTATCAGATTGGATAAAAAAGCAATACCCATCCATATGCTGTCTATAGGAGACTCATTTTAGACCTAAAGTCACCTCCAGACTGAAAGTGAGGGGGTGAAAAACCATTTATCATGCAAACGGACCTCAAAAGAAAGCTGGGGTAGCAATCCTCAAATCAGACAAACTAGATTTTAAACCAAAGACTGTATTAAGAGATGAAGAGGGACACTATATCATATTTAAAGGGTCTACCCAACAAGAAGATCTAACAATTATAAATATTTATGCTCCTAATTTGGGAGTAGCCAATTATATCAACCAATTAATAACCAAATTAAAGAAATACAGTGACAATAATACAATAATAGTAAAGGACTTCAACACCCCACTCACAATAATGGACAGATTATCTAAGCAGAAGAAAAAGAAGGAAACAAGGGTTTTGAATAATACACTGGACCAGATGGACTTCACAGATATATTCAGAACATTCCATCCCAAAGCAATAGAATACACATTGTTTTTGAGTGCACATGGAACTTTCTCCAGAATAGATCACATACTGGGTCACAAATCAGGTCTCAACTGATACCAGAAGGTTGGGATTATACCCTGCATATTTTCAGACCACAGTGCTTTGAAACTGGAACTCAATCACAAGAAGAAATTTAGAAGGAACACAAATACTTGGAGGTTGAAGAGCATCCCACTAAAGAATGAATGGGTCGAGCAGGAAATTAAAGAAGTATTTTAAAAATGCATGGAATCTAATGAAAATGAAAACACAACTGTTCAAAACCTTTAGGATATAGCAAAGGTGGTCCTAAGAGGGAAGTGCATCACAATGCAAGCCTCTCTCAAATATTAGAAAAATCTCAAATACACAAGCTAAACTTACACCTAAAGGAGCAGGAGAAATAACAGCAAATAAAGCCTAAAACAATCAAGAGAAGAGAAATAATAAAGATTAGAGCAGAAATCAATGAAATAGAAACCAGAACAGTAGAACAGATTAACAAAACTAGAAGCTGGTTCTTTGAAAAAATTAATAAGATCAATAAACCCCTAGCCAGACTTATCAAAAAGAAAAGAGAAAGGACCCAAATTAATAAAATCATGAATGAAAGAGGAGTGATCATGACCAACACCGAGGAAATAAAAACAATTTTAAGAACATATTATGAGAAACTACATGCCAACAAATTAGGCAATCTGGAAGAAATGGATGCATTCCTAGAGATGTATAAACTACCAAAGCTGAAACAGGAAGAAATAGAAAATCTGAATTGACCCATAACCAGCAAGGAAATTGAAGCAGAAATCAAAAACCTCCCAAAAAACAAGAGTCCAGGGCCAGATGGCTTACCAGGGGAATGCTACCAAACATTTAGAGAAGAAATAATACCTATTCTACAGAAGCTGTTTAAAAAAAAAAAATAGGAATGGAAGGAAAACTTTCAAACTCATTCTATGAGGCCAACATTACCTTGATTCCCAAAACCAGACAAAGACCTCATCAAAAAGGAGAATTACAGACTGATATCCCTGATGAACATGGATGCCAAAATACTCACCAAGACATTAGCTAAGGATCCAACAGTACATTAAAAGGATTATTCACCATGACCAAGTGAGATTTATTCCTTGGCTACAAGGGTGGTTCAACATTCACAAATCAATCAACATGACAGATCACATTAATAAAAGAAAGGATGAGAACCATATGATTCTCTCAGTTGATGCAGAAAAAGCATTTGACAAAATACAGCATCGTTACTTGATTACAACTCTCCACAGTGTAGGGATAGAAGGAACATACCTCAATATCATAAAAGCCATATATGAAAAGCCCACAGTGAATATCATTCTCAATGGGGAAAAACCGAGAGCTTTTCCCTTAAGGTCAGGAACACGACAGGGATGCCCACTCCCATCTCTGTTGTTCAACATAGTAGGAGAAGTCCTAGCCTCAGCAATCAGACAACAAAAAGAAATAAAAGGCATTCAAATTGGCAAGGAAAAAGTCAAGCTTTCACTCTTCACAGATGACATGATACTTTATGTGGAAAGCCCAAAAGACTCCACCCCAAAATTGCTAGAACACATACAGCAATTCAGCAATATGGCAGGATATAAAATCAATGCACAGAAATCAATTATACACTAACAATGAGACAGAAGAAAGAGAAATTAAGGAATCAATCCATTTACAATTGCACCAAAAACCATAAGATACCTAGGAATAAACCTAACCAAAGAAGTCAAGGATCTGTACTCTAAAAACTACAGAACACTCATGAAAGAAATTGAGAAAGACACAAAGAAATGGAAAAACGTTCCATGCTCATGGATTGGAAGAATAAATATTGTTAAAATGTCTATGCTACCCAGAGCAATCTATACATTCAATGAAATCCCTATCAAAAAACCATTAACATTTTTCACAGAGCTGGAACAAATAATCCTAAAATTTGTATGGAACCAGAAAAGACCTCGAATAGCCAAAAGAATGGTGAAAAAGAAATAGTTTTCACAATGCCAGACTTCAAGCTCTATTCCAAAGCTGTAATCATCAAGACAGCATGGTACTGGCACAAAAACAGACACATAGATCAATGAAACAGAATAGAGAACCCAGAAATGGACCCTTAACTCTCTGCTCAACTAATCTTCGACAAAGCAGGAAAGAATATCCAATGGGAAAAAAAAGCAGTCTCTTCAATAAATGGTGTCGGGAAAATTGGACAGCCACATGCAGAAGAATGAAACTGGACCATTTCCTTACACCACACAAAAAGATAAACTCAGAATGTATGAAAGACCTAAATATGAGACAGGAATCCACCAAAATCCTAGAAGAGAACACGGGCAGCAACCTCTTTGATCTTGGCCACAGCAATTTATTGCTAGACAGGTCTCCAAAGGCAAGGGAAACAAAAGCAAAAATGAACTATTGGGACTTCATGAAGATAAAAAGCTTCTGCACAGCAAAGGAAACAGTCAACAAAACCAAAAGACAACCGACAGAATGGGAGAAGATATTTGCAAATGGCATATCAGATAAAGGGCTAGTACCCAAAATCTATGAAGAACTTATCAAACTCAAAACCCAAAAAACAAAGAATCCAGTCAAGAAATGGGCAGAACACATGGACAGATATTTCTGCAAAGAAGACATACAAATGGCCAACAGACACATGAAAAAACACTCCATATCACAAAAATAGACTCAAAATGGGTGAAAGACCTAAATACGAGACAATAATCATCCATCAAAATCCTTGAGGAGAACACAGGCAGCAACCTCTTCAACCTCAGCTGCAGCAACTTCTTCCTAGAAACATCGCCAAAGGCAAGGGAAGCAAGTGCAAAAATGAACTATTGGGACTTCATCAAGATAAAAAGCTTTTGCAAAGCAAAGGAAACAGTCAACAAACCAAAAGACAACTGACAGAATGGGAGAAGATGTAAATGACATATCAGATAAAGGGCTAGTATCCAAGATCTATAAAGAACTCATCAAACTCAACACCCAAAGAACAAATAATCCAATCCAGAAATGGGCAGAAGACATGAACAGACATTTCTGCAAAGAAGACATCCAAATGGCCAACAGACACAAGAAAAAGTGCTCAACATCACTTGGCATCAGGGAAATCCAAATCAAAACCTCAATGAGATACCACCTCACACCAGTCAGAATGGCTAAAATTAACAAGTCAGGAAACAACAGATGTTGGTGAGGATGCGGAGAAAGGGCCTCTTACACTGTTGGTGGGAATGCAAGCTGGTGCAGCCACTCTGGAAAACAGTATGGAGGTTCCTCAAAAAGTTGAAAATAGAGCTACCCTATGACCCAGCAATTGCACTTCTGGGTATTTACCCCAAAGACACAAATGTTATGACCTGAAAGGGCACCTGCACCCCGATGTTCATAGCAGCAATGTCCACAATAGCCGAATTGTAGAAAGAGCTGAGATGTCCATCAACAGATGAATGGATAAAGAAAATGTGATACACACACACACACACACACACAATGGAATAATATTCAGCCATCAGAAAGGATGTATACTTACCATTTACATCGACATGGATGGAACTGGAGGGTATTATGCTGAGCAAAATAAGTCAGAGAAAGACAATTATCATACGGTTTCACTCATATGTGCAGTATAGGAAACAGCACAGAGGATCATAGGGTAAGGGAGGGAAAACTGAGGGGGAGATCATTAGAGAGGGAAAAAAACCATGAGAGATTCTTAACTCTAGGGAACAAACTGAGGGTTGCTGGAAGGGAGGGGTGGGGGGATGGGATAATTGGGTGATGGGCATTAAGGAGGGCATGTGATGTGATGAGCACTGGGTGTTATAGGCAACTAATGAATTGTTGAACACTACATCTGAAACTAATGATATACTGTGTGTTGGCTAATTGAATTTAAACTAAAAATTAAAAAAGAAAAATTAGGGATCCAAAAGACTGGTACATTTTTAAAGGATAAGTAAAAACAAAGAGACAGACTTGGAATTGCTAAATTTCCACTTTGTCATATAAAAAACTTTTTTAAAAAAATCCTACTATTAACTTACATCATTTCCTCTTTCAAAACAGACATGTGTATCCCAAAATAATTAAGGGTGTGATCTCAAGATCAGTACAGTTCTTTAAAATTGTTCATTTTTCACGTTACAAAAACTCACTCCATTGCCCTTATTTTTCTCATTTTCCTAGGATAAGTGAAAACATTTTCACAGTCTGGTCCCAATCTGCCCAATCATGCTTGGAAGCCACTGTTCTTAATGTGTCTTGATCTCCTTCCCTATTTACTCAAACATTCCTACTGAATGCTGATCATTAAAACCTATAGCAACCATTGTAAATCTAGTGGTAGAAACTTCAGCCATTTGCAAGTTAGAAGGCCAGTGCAAAATAGCCAACATATTGTCTTGCACATACAAAGAATTAAAATGAGGAGAGAGGAAAAGGAGGGATAAGGTGACAAAAGGGGCACCTCTTGACCCTTACATCCTCTTGGCCCACCTTCATCCCCAGTCTTTCCTGTGACAACCACCTTCACACACAGTTAATCCAATAGTATCTTTCCTCCACTGAAATTCTTATCCTTGTTTTCTTTTTTTTTTTATTTTATTAATGTTATGTTAGTCACCATACATCATTAGTTTTTGTTGTAGTGATCCATGATCCATTGTTTTCGTGTAACACCCAGTGCTCCATGCAATACGTGCCCTCCTTAATACCCATCACCGGGCTAACCCATCCCCCCACCTCCCTCCCCTCTAAAACCCTGTTTGTTTCTCAGAGTCCATAGTCTCTCATGGTTCATCTCTCCCTCCAATTCCCCCCCCCCCATTTTTCCCTTCCTTCTCCTAATGTCCTCCATGCTATTCCTTATGTTCCACAAATAAGTGAAACCACATGATAATTGACTTTCTCTGCTTGACTTATTTCACTTAGCATAATCTCCTCCAGTCCCATCGATGTTGATGTAAAAGTTGGGTGTTCATCCTTTCTGATGGCTGAGTAATATTCCATTGTATATATGGACCACATCTTCTTTATCCATTCATCTGTTGAAGGGCATCTCGGCTCTTTCCACAGTTTGGATATTGCCCTCATCTCTCTGAGCTATGCTTGAGATGTCTGTGGAAACCCACAGTGCATGTGTATAAACATGCAAATGCAAATGCAAATGGAGCAATCCTTAACCAGCAGGGATTCAGGAGCTGGTAGGTAAGTGCTCCTCTCTCTGCTTCTTAGGAGGATAATTCTGAGGCACGTTCACAGAGTTCATCAATGGCTTGCAGCAGTACTGAGTCGCAGTTGTTCATAGAGGTGACAGTTGACAGTATACTCTTATAATGGCTTTCTCTCCTCCTCCAATACCCCCAGTTCTACTCCATGACATCACTTCCTAAAACAAACAACCTGCATGCAAACTCTTGTCTCAGGCTGACAGTTGATACCAAACATGGGGTGGATAATGCCTGGCATATAGTAATATCACAATCACTAACACCTTTACCAGTGATGGACAGAAAGGAAACGCAGGTGAGAGTGATGCTTTGGCACAAGCAGAAGCAATTGTTTTTGAATGGTACATTGGTACCCATAATGGTTGCAGAGTTGGCTGACTATTATAAACAGTTTCAGAAGTCCTGAAAAAAATGTTAGGTTCAGGTTAGCCTGCTATCAACTCAAGGCTCTTTGGGAAAGTCAGACAGCAGCCCTGGCAGTGTTTAAAGACATCCTTATCTTCTGTAGTTCCAGGGCGGACCACAAGCCCAGGATTTCATTGGCAAGGTAACAGTTATACAAAAGACCAAAGCACAAACTTAACAGGTCTCCTATACCAAAGCAGATGTCCAGAGAGGAAAAAGGTGGGACCCTGAAACCAACTAAGAGCATATTTAGATAGATGATGCCAGTTACTTCCACAACTCTCCAGGCCAGTGGAAATAGCTCTCTCCTCCTTCCTAAAAGAAAACAGCTTATCTTCTTTAGGAGACCCTTAAAAGATTACCTCCCAGCTCCCGCTGCTGACTCCCCAACAAGGTCAAGTTGCAACACTACCCTAGTAAAGAAATATAGTCCCTCCTCTGGGAAGAATAGTGTTTACACAGAAAGTTTTGTGGGAGCTGACTAAGCTATACTGGCAAAAAGGAAAACAGCACCTACAGGAATGAATTTTAAGATGCCTGAACCAGGAGAGGCATGTGGGTGGCTCAGTCAGTTAAAGTGTCTCACTCTTGATTTCAGCTCAGGTCATGATCTCAGGGTTGTGGGGTCAAGCCCCACCTCAGGCTCCATAGTCTTGGGGAGTCTGCTTGAGATTACCTCCATCTCCTTCTGCACCTCCCCCTGCTCTCTCTCTCTCAAATAAATAAATAAATCTGGGGGAAAAAAGATGTTTGAACCAGGAAGGGTGGAATACAAGATGTTTAAGGGAAAATATATTGATTTAAGAGACGTCACCCATGAATTGGAGTTTAACAACCTAGTGAAAACATCTTGAGCTGGTCCTACTATGTTGTTGCAATGGCTCCTTAAGGGTTAGACATGACTATAGTAAAGAGAGCAGAGATGCTGGAATTGCCTTGGCAGAATATTGAGGAAGGAGTCAGAAGGCTAATGGTGATGGGCATATTAGAATGGATTTCTTATGTGACACCAAAGAACTTACCACTTGACTGTGTTCCCCAGGAAGACCCAGAGGACACTCTCTTCCTACAAAAACTTTCAATCATACATTTCTTCAGTTAAAAAAAAAATCACTGGTGAGAGAATAATAGCCTCTATTGTAGACAGTAAATAATGCCACCGTGGAACTAGTAAAATAGAGATGGTAGGATTCTGGAATGACAGAAGCCACATGGTGGACATAATGGTGGGCAAGTCTGCAGTGACAACCAGGTGGCTTAACCCACAGGAATCTATGGCAATAGCAAATAGACAGTGGTATTTCTGGGGCAAAAAGTATGAGTAATCAACTTGAGTGTTACTTGACTCATATAACAAAAAAAAAAAAAACCCACAGTGTAAATTTTCATTCCCATACCAGTTTTCATATCTAAGCGACTTAGTTGTCAAGAAAGTACCCTGCCATGACATCTCAAGCATACATGATATTCATTTCCCCAATCTTTCTCCCAAAAGAGCTGTGGCCACTTATCAGAGTATCTGGGAATTGAGAAAAGGAGAGTAACGGAATCTTTGGAAGGCAACCAAATACAGCATCTGAGCCAACGTAGAGACCAGGGACCCAAAATACCATTATGGCCTTTCATTCAGAGCGAGAGCTTATCAAGGTCAGATGATATTTGTAGCCCTCACCAGGTTCTTCTCACAGGGAACTTATGGTTAGTTCTTTGGCCACTGAGTGCATAAATGTCATGAATATATTCAAAATTGATAAGACCCTCATGTGGCTTCCCTGTCCAGTGATGTAATAGCCATTTTGTTAATAAGAACCAAATAGAAGTTCCTGAAACTGCTCCCACTCTGACCAAGAATGTAAATCAAAGGCAAAACTTCATGTCAGGAGGAATTACAGAGATTGGCATCACCATCAAAGACATAAAGGATGCAGAGGTGGTTGTCACCATATCCCTGTGTAATTTACTTATATGACCCCTATAGAAATCAGATGGATTAAAGCAAATGACAATACACTGCTGTAAATTTAACCAACTAGTAGACTCAATTAAACCTACTGGTGATATCTTCACTGGAACAGATTAATACAGCCTCTGGTACATGATTTAACAAATGCAATCTTTTAAACCCTAGCTGTAAGGAAGATCAAAAGCAATGTGGTTTTACACAAGGACAACAGCAACATACCACTGTCATGCCCCAGAGCATCTTTAACTCTTTGGTGTTCTGTCATAGGAATATTGCAAGGCAAGGCAGCATGAGCCTATATATATAAGGCAATATTTTGTCTCAAAGCATCCCTCAGAAAAAAGGAAGTTGCCTTCATTCAACTCCTTAAGAAGTCCCTCATATTACCTGGTACTCTTTCAATGACTTTATTTTTAATATTTTATTTATTTATTTGAAAGAGAGAGAGCACCAGCAACGGGGAGAGGGAGAAGCAGGCTCCCCACTGAGCAGGGAGCCCAATGTGGGGCTCAATCCCAGGACCCTGGGATCATGACCTGAGCCAAAGGCAGACGACCAATAGACTGAGCCACCCAGGTGCCCCTCAATGACTTTATTTTTAATAACAAAGTACTGCTTAGAGAAGACACATGAGCCAGAAAAGATCCAATTAAAGCTGGTTTTGGATGGCCACAAGTCAACCCATAGGATAAGCTTAAAAAGAAGCAACAACAACAACAAAAAATAGCATCCTTTTAAACCCTTTTAATAATTATAATATACAATAGTTATGTACATAACTATTTGACCTGTCATTTTTCACTAGAATGTAAGCTCCAAGAAAACAAGAACTTTGTTCACCTACATATTTCTGCACCTGGAATAGTGCCAGTGCATAAAAAATAAATATTTGAGGAATGAATAAATAAATTCTCAGAGTCGTGAACTCAAAATTGCAAATCTTGGAAGTTGATGACCTTCTAAAGATCATTTTAAAAACAAAAGAGGGCGCCTGGGTGGCTCAGTTGGTTAAGCGACTGCCTTCGGCTCAGGTCATGATCCTGGAGTCCCGGGATCGAGTCCCACATCGGGCTCCCTGCTCGGCAGGGGGTCTGCTTCTCCCTCTGACCCTCCCCCCTCTCATTCTCTCTCTCTCAAATAAATAAATAAAATCTTTAAAAAAATAAAAAAATAAAAAAAAATAAAAAAATAAAAATAAATAAAAACAAAAGAAATGATAGGGCACCTGAGTGGCTCAGTCAGTTAAGTAGCCAACTGTTGATTTCTGCTCAGGTCATGATCCCAGGGTCATGAGATTGAGCCCAGCATCAGGCTCCACTTGCACTTGGCCAGGAGTCTTCTCTCTCACTTTCCCTCTCCCCCTGCCCCTCCCCCAGCTCATGTTCATGAGCGCGCTCCCTCTCTCTTTCTAAAATAAATGAATAAATCTTTAAAACACACACACACACACAAAAGAAATGTGAACTTGTTTTAGAAAAAACTGTTTGTGGATGTTCATAGCAGATTTATTTATAACAGCTAAATTTCGGAAACAACCCAGATGTCCTTCGATGGGTAAATGGTTAAATAAAGTGTGACAAATCCATACTATACAGTATGACTCGATAGTAAAAAGGAATGAACTATTGACTGACTTTCCCAAAGAGCCTTGAGTTGATAGCAGGCTAACCTGAACCTAACATTTTTTTCAAGACTTCTGAAACTGTTTATAATAGTCAGCCAACTCTGCAACCATTATGCGTACCAATGTACCATTCAAAAACAATTGCTTCTGCCTGTGCCAAAGCATCACTCTCACCTGTGTTTCCTTTCTGTCCATCACTGGTAAAGGTGTTAGTGATTGTGGGGGGCGGAGCAAGATGGCGGAGGAGTAGGAGACCTGGATTTCGTCTCCTCTCAGGAATTCAGCTGGATAGGGATCAAACCATTCTGAACACCTACAAACCCAACAGGAGATCGAAGAAAGGAATAGCAACAACTCTCTGAACAGAAAAGCGACCACTTTCTGGAAGGTAGGACGTGCGGAGAAGTGAATCCGAGGCGATATTCGGGAGGATAGACTGCAGGGGAGGGGCCTCTGTCGGCGGCTTCTGGCAAGTGATAGAGCCGCGGAGCACAAAATCGGAACTTTTAAAAGTCTGCTCCACTGAGGGACGTCACTCTGGTGGCTAAGCGGGGGGTGGAACCCTCCGGGACAGTGTGGTCTCAGGACCCTCGGGGTCACAGAAAGACCGGGGGTGCCTGAGTGTGGCAGAGCTCCCAGGTATCGGAGCAGGGAAGCCGGCTGCAGAGGCGGAGCCCAGGCGCGGGCTCTCAGCTCGGGGTGGCCATAAACTGTGATCCGCGGCACAGTCGGGCCCCTGCTCCTCCAGCAGGGACCCAACAAGCGGCAGATCCGGGGAGACTCCCCTTCCTCCCCCGGGAGGAGCCGCGCGGGAGTGCACCGCAGGGATCTGCTGGGTTTGGAGACTCCACCCGGGGTCGGGTGCCAGAGAGAGAAATGCTCCGTCACAGGCCGGGTGAGCACGGAGTGCGGCCAGAGACCGGGGAGACGGGAGTGACTGACGGCTTTTCTCTGGGGGCTCACTGAGGAGCGGGGCCCCGAGTTCTCAGTTCCTCCGGGCAGGATATTGGGAGGCTGCCATTTTCACTCTTCGCCTCCAAAGCTGTACGGAAAGCTCGCAGGGAACAAAAGCCCCGGAGAGCAAACCCGAGCAGATTACTTAGCCGGGAGGGGGCGAGGGTGGGGCAATTCCGCCTCCGGCAGAGACATTTGGAAACCACGGCAACAGGCCCCTCCCCAGAAGATCAGCGAGAACAGCCAGCCAAGACCAAGTTTACCGATCAATGAGAACGGCAGAACTCCAGCGCTAGGGGAATACTGCACATAGAATTCATGGCTTTTTTACCATGATTCTTTAGTCTTTCAAAGTTAATTTTTTTTTAACTGTCTTTTTTTTATTTTTTTTTCTTTTTGAATTTTTCTTTTTCCCTTTTTCAACCAACATCTTATCAATCCCTTTTTTAAAAAAAAAAAATTTATTTTTCATTTTTAGAGTCATATTCTATCCCTTCATAGTAGTTACCCGTATTTTTGGCTTATATATATAAGTTGTTCTCTCTTTAAAATTTTGAGATAGTTTCTTCTAACAGATTAAAATATAACCTAAATCTCTAGTATATGTTGTTTTCTATTCCCCTGCCTGATCACATCCTCTCCCTTTTTTTTTCTTTTTTCTTTTTTTAAAACCTCTTCTTTCTTTTTTCAAACAACTTCTTATCAATTCCTTTTATAAAATTTTTTATAATTTCCATCTTTACAGTCATAGTCCATCCCTTCATCATATCAACCCTTACTTTTGTACATATATAAGTTTTTCTTTCTTTAAAATTTTGGGAGGCACTTTCTTCTAAAAGACCAAAATACACCCCAAATCTAGTGTGTGGCACTGATCTATATACCAGCCTGATCATATTTGATCACATTCTGTTTTTTTGGTTGTTGTTGTTTTGTTTTGTTTGTTTTTCTTTTTATCTTTTTCTTTTTTTTTCTTTCTCTTTTTTCTCTCTTTCCCTTTCTTTTCCCACTCCTTCAGGTCTTTTCTGATTTGTTTAGAGTATATTTTCTGGGGACGTTGTTACTCTGCTAGCATTTTGTTCTCTCATTAATCTATTCTCCTCTGCACAAAATGACAAGACGGAAAAAATCACCTCAACAAAAAGAACAAGAGGTAGTACCGACTGCCAGGGACCTACTCAATATGGACATTAGTACGATGTCAGATCTAGAGTTCAGAATCATCACTTTAAAGATACTAGCTGGGCTTGAAAAAAATATGGAAGTTATTAGAGAAACCCTTTCTGGAGAAGTAAAAGAACTAAAATCCAACCAAGTAGAAATCAAAAAGGCTATTAATGAGGTGCAATCAAAAATGGGGGCGCTAACTGCTAGAATAAATGAGGCAGAAGAGAGAATCAGTAATATAGAAGATGAAATGATGGAAAATAGAGAAGCTGAGAAAAAGAGAGATAAACAACTACTGGATCACGAGGGCAGAATTCGAGAGATAAGCGATACCATAGACAAAACAACATTAGAATAATTGGGATCCCAGAAGAAGAAGAAAGAGAGAGAGGGGCAGAAGGTATAATGGAGCAAATTATAGCAGAGAACTTCCCTAATTTGGGGAAGGAAACAGGCATCAAAATCCAGGAAGTACAGAGAACCCCTCTCAAAATCAATAAAAATAGGTCAACACCCCGACATCTAATAGTAAAACTTACGAGTCTCATAGACAAAGAGAAAATCCTGAAAGCAGCTCGGGAGAAGAGATATGTAACCTACAAGGGTAGAAACATTAGATTGGCAACAGACCTATCCACAGAGACCTGGCAGGCCAGAAAGGACTGGCAGGATATATTCAGAGCACTAAATGAGAAAAATATGCAGCCAAGAATACTATATCCAGCTAGGCTGTCATTGAAAATAGAAGGAGAGATAAAAAGCTTCCAGGACAAACAAAAACTAAAGGAATTTGCAAACACAAAACCAGCCCTACAGGAAATCTTGAAAGGGGTCCTCTAAACAAAGAGAGAGCCTAAAAGCAACATAGACCAGAAAGGAACACAGACAATATACGGTAACAGTCACCTTACAGGCAATACAATGGCACTAAATTCCTATCTTTCAATAGTTACCCTGAATGTAAATGGGCTAAATGCCCCAATCAAAAGACACAGGCTATCAGACTGGATTAAAAAACAAGACCCATTGATATGCTGTCTGCAAGAGACTCATTTTAGAACCAAAGACACCCCCAGATTGAAAGTGAGGGGGTGGAAAACCATTTACCATGCTAATGGACACCAAAAGGAAGCTGGGGTGGCAATCCTTATATCAGACAAATTAGATTTTAAACCAAAGACTGTAATAAGAGATGAGGAAGGACATTATATCCTACTTAAAGGATCTATCCAACAAGAAGATCTAACAATTGTAAATATCTATGCCCCTAACATGGGAGCAGCCAATTATATAAGGCAATTAATAACAAAAGCAAAGAAACACATTGACAACAATACAATAATATTGGGGGACTTTAACACCCCCCTCACTGAAATGGACAGATCGTCTAAGCAAAAGATCAACAAGGAAATAAAGACTTTAAATGACACACTGGACCAAATGGACTTCACAGACATATTCAGAACATTCCATCCCAAAGCAACAGAACACACATTCTTCTCTAGTGCCCATGGAACATTCTCCAGAATAGATCACATCCTAGGTCATAAATCAGGTCTCAACCGGTACCAAAAGATTGGGATCATTCCCTGCCTATTTTCAGACCACAATGCTTTGAAACTAGAACTCAATCACAAGAGGAAAGTCGGAAAGAACTCAAATACATGGAGGCTAAAGAGCATCCTACTGAAGAATGAATGGGTCAACCAGGAAATTAAAGAAGAATTAAAAAAATACATGGAAACCAATGAAAATGAAAACACAACTATTCAAAATCTTTGGGATGCAGCAAAGGCAGTCCTAAGAGGAAAGTATATAGCAATACAAGCCTTTCTCAAGAAACAAGAAAGGTCTCAAGTACACAACCTAACCCTACACCTAAAGGAGCTGGAGAAAGAACAGCAAATCAAGCCTAAACCCAGCAGGAAAAGAGAAATAATAAAGATCAGAGCAGAAATCAATGAAATAGAAACTAAAAGAACAGTAGAACAGATCAATGAAACTAGGAGCTGGTTCTTTGAAAGAATTAACAAGATTGATAAGCCCCTGGCCAGACTTATCGAAAAGAGAAGAGAAATGACCCAAATCAACAAAATCATGAATGAAAGAGGAGAGATCACAACCAACACCAAAGAAATACAAACAATTATAAGAACATATTATGAGCAACTCTATGCCAGAAAATTAGATAACCTGGAAGAAATGGAGGCATTCCTAGAGATGTATCAACTACCAAAACTGAACCAGGATGAAATAGAAAACCTGAACAGACCTATAACCACTAAGGAAATTGAAGCAGTCATCAAAAATCTCCCAAAAAACAAAAGCTCAGGGCCAGATGGCTTCCCAGGGGAAGTCTACCAAACATTTCAAGAAGAATTAATACCTATTCTTCTGTTCCAAAAAATAGAAATGGAAGGAAAACTTCCAAACTCATTTTATGAGGCCAGCATTACCTTGATCCCAAAACCAGACAAAGACCCCATCAAAAAGGAGAATTACAGACCAATATCCCTGATGAACATGGATGCAAAAATTCTCACCAAAATACTAGCCAATAGGATCCAACAGTACATTAAAAGGATTATTCACCATGACCAAGTGGGATTTATCCCTGGGCTGCAAGGTCGGTTCAACATCCGCAAATCAATCAATGTGATACAATACATTAACAAAAGAAAGAACAAGAATCATATGATCCTCTCAATAGATGCAGAAAAAGCTTTTGACAAAGTATAGCATCCTTTCGTGATCAAAACTCTTCAGAGTATAGGGATAGAGGGTACATACCTCAATATCATAAAAGCCATCTATGAAAAACCTACAGCGAATATCATTCTCAATGGGGAAAAACTGAGAGCTTTCCCCCTAAGGTCAGGAACACGGCAGGGATGTCCACTATCACCATTGCTATTCAACATAGTATTGGAAGTCCTAGCCACAGCAATCAGAAAACAAAAAGAAATCAAAGGCATCCAAATCGGCAAAGAAGAAGTCAGACTCTCACTCTTTGCAGATGATATGATACTTTATGTGGAAAACCCAAAAGACTCCACCCCAAAACTGCTAGAACTCATACAGGAATTCAGTAAAGTGGCAGGATATAAAATCAATGCACAGAAGTCAGTGGCATTCCTATACACAAACAACAAGACAGAAGAAAGAGAAATTAAGGAGTCGATCCCATTTACAATTGCACCCAAAACCATAAGATACCTAGGAATAAATCTAACCAAAGAGACAAAGGATCTGTACTCAGAAAACTATAAAATACTCATGAAAGAAATTGAGGAAGACACAAAGAAATGGAAAAACGTTCCATGCTCATGGATTGGAAGAACAAATATTGTGAAGATGTCAATGCTACCTAGAGCAATCTACACATTCAATGCAATCCCCATCAAAATACCATCCACTTTTTTCAAAGAAATGGAACAAATAATCCTAAAATTTGTATGGAACCAGAAAAGACCCCGCATAGCCAGAGGAATGTTGAAAAAGAAAAGCAAAGCCAGCGGCATCACAATTCCGGACTTCCAGCTCTATTACAAAGCTGTCATGATCAAGACAGCATGGTACTGGCACAAAAACAGACACATAGATCAATGGAACAGAATAGAGAGCCCAGAAATGGACCCTCAACTCTATGGTCAACTCATCTTTGACAAAGCAGGAAAGAATGTCCAGTGCAACAAAGACAGTCTCTTCAACAAATGGTGTTGGGAAAATTGGATCGCCACATGCAGAAGAATGAAACTGGACCATTTCCTTACACCACACACAAAAATAGACTCCAAATGGTTGAAAGACCTCAATGTGAGACAGGACTCCATCAAAATCCTAAAGGAGAACACAGGCAACAACCTCTTTGACCTCAGCCGAAGCAACTTCTTCCTAGAAACATTGCCAAAGGCAAGGGAAGCAAGGGCAAAAATGAACTATTGGGACTTCATCAAGATAAAAAGCTTTTGCAAAGCAAAGGAAACAGTCAACAAAACCAAAAGACAACCGACAGAATGGGAGATGATATTTGCAAATGACATATCAGATAAAGGGCTAGTATCCAAAATCTATAAAGAACTCATCAAACTCAACACCCAAAGAACAAAGAATCCAATCAAGAAAGGGGCAGAAGACATGAACAGACATTTTTCCAAAGAAGACATCCAAATGGCCAACAGACACATGAAAAAGTGCTCAATATCGCTCAGCATCAGGGAAATCCAAATCAAAACCTCAATGAGATACCACCTCACACCAGTGAGAATGGCTAAAATTAACAAGTCAGGAAATGACAGATGTTGGCGGGAATGCGGAGAAAGGGGAACCCTCCTACACTGTTGGTGAGAATGCAAGCTGGTGCAGCCACTCTGGAAAACTGTATGGAGGTTCCTCAAAAAGTTGAAAATAGAGCTACCATATGATCCAGCAATTGCACTACTGGGTATTTACCCCAAAGATACAAAAGTAGGGATCCGAAGGGGTACGTGCACCCCGATGTTTATAGCAGCAATGTCCACAATAGCCAAACTGTGGAAAGAGCCAAGATGTCCATCGACAGATGAATGGATAAAGAAGAGGTGGTATATATATACAATGGAATATTATGCAGCCATCAAAAGGAATGAGATCTTGCCATTTGCAACGACGTGGATGGAACTGGAGGGTATTATGTTGAGTGAAATAAGTCAAACAGAGAAAGACATGTATCATATGATCTCACTGATATGAGGAATTCTTAATTGTAGGAAACAAACTGAGGGTTGCTGGAGTGGGGGGTGGGGTGGGAGGGATGGGGTGACTGGGTGATAGACACTGGGGAGGGTATGTGCTCTGGTAAGCACTGTGAGTTGTGCAAGACTGTTGAATCTCAGATCTGTACCTCTGAAACAAATAATGCAATATATGTTAAGAAAAAAAAGAAGAAGAAGATAGTGGGAGGGGAAGAATGAAGCGGGGGAAATCGGAGGGGTAGATGAACCATGAGAGACGATGGACTCTGAAAAACAGGGTTCTAGAGGGGAGGGGGGTGGGAGGATGGGTTAGCCTGGTGGTGGGTATTGAGGAGGGCACATTCTGCATGGAGCACTGGGTGTTATGCACAAACAATGAATCATGGAACACTTCATCTAAAACTAATGATGTAATGTATGGGGATTAACATAAGAATAATAAAAAAAAAAAAAAGGTGTTAGTGATTGTGATGTTACTATATGCCAGACATTATCCACCCATCTCTGCCTTTGGATTTTGTCACACGCAAGTGGCCAAACCTAGTCTCTTTGGGATCTCTGAAGCCAGGTGCTCTTGTACTCTTGGACCCTAGCTACAAATTTTTTTAAAAAAATTAATATAAAACAAAAATAATAAAAATTAATAGAAAACAATGTAACAAGTATTTAGATGCTGGAAATCACAAATGTGTAAAGGACCATGAGCCATATCAGTATGTGAATGAGAAACTGTAGCCTGGATAAAATTTCCAGGGACAGCTTCATACTCAGATTCAAAGGTACCGTACTTCAAACAACATAATGAAAGTAAGGTTATATGCTCCTGAAAACTGTGTTGGATAACTCAAAAAATTACTGTAGTTGATGACAATGCCACTTATAAAAGCTTTGAATAAAATTATTTCTTAAAGAGTGAGAATTGAATAAAATACTACTTTTGAATCTAGTATTTGCAATTTAAAATGCCTAAAACCAAATAAACTATTACAGGTAGACATTTGACTATTTCATTTACTTTCCTAAAAACATACTCAAGTTTTTATAAATCTTTTTTTTTTGTTTTGTTTTGTTTTGTGAAATGAGAAAATCACCTTATGTTCCAGAAGGCCCATATATTTAAATGTATGGAATATTATTCACGTGAAAAATTAGGCTCAAAGGAATTGTGTGAGTGTTTATTACCACGAAGTATTAAAGTGGCAGATCCAGGATTAGAATCCAGATCAGCTTGATTCTAGACATGGAAGGACTCTTATGGGCCTTTAAGTTCTCAACCTCCAAAACTTGATCATGACATTCTACAAATCATCCCTCAGTGACAACCCAAACTCACTTCCTCCTATCCATCTGCTGAGCAGCAGTGCAGCCTGATTTCAATACTCTTAGTGTCCTCTTAGTGAGCTGCTTTTTCACAGCGTTATACATGTTTCCCATGCATACTTTATTTTGAGCTACACAACTTTTGAATATAGGGTTAAAAGTTTTGAAATATGTAGGAATTGTACATAAAATCATTAGCGTCTGATAGGACTCAAAACAAACCAAACTGAAGACCCTCCTCAATGTCTCCCTCTGGAGGCCCAATAAAGAATTTGATTTTTGGGCTTCACTGTAGGTAAAGACAATGTGTGGTATAGGAAAAGAGTCCACAATTTGTGCATGGCCAGATAGCAAATATTTTAGGATTTGCGGGCCATACAATCTCTGTTGCAATTACTCAACACTGCTGTTGTGGCACAAAAGCAGCCATAGACAACACATAAATGAGTTGGCTGTGATTGAATAAGACTTATTTATGGATGTTGAAATTTGAAATCCATATACTTTTTACATGTCATGAAATGTTATTCTTTAAAAATTTTTTCAATCACTTAAAAATAGAAATGCCATTTTTAGCTCACAGACCATGTAATGGAGGATAGTTGGAAGAAAGGCAGGCAGGGGCAAGGGGCCCTGTCCTAAGAGGAAACTACCCTTAAAAGGAAAAAGACCCCATCCTGTTATTCTACACCACCCTGAAAGGAGCTCCCCACCCTTTCCCACCTAAACAACTCCCTGATAGGCAGATGAGCACGTGGACAAAAATCTGATTGGGTGACAGGCACAGGGAGGGTTAATCAGATTAAAACAGCCTGCCAACAAAATCATAAAAACCCCTAGACTTAGAAACTCCAACAGCAACCCTCTTGGGTCCCCTCCCTCTTTGGGAGCTTTGTACTATCACTCAATAAACTTTGCTTTGCTGCCCACCCCTCTTCATCTGGTCTACGTCTTCATTCTTCAAGGATGTGTGACCAAGAACCGTGGGCACTAAAGGAAAAGAAATCTTGAAACACATGTAAAGACAGGTGGTAAACCAAACTGGCCTCTAGCTGTAGTTTGTTGGCCATTAATGTAGGAAAAAGAACACTGGACTTGGGGTCAGAAGCCCTGGTTTGGAGAACTACTGTAGTCACTTGTGCAACATGTGACATCAGACAAATCAAGTGAGTTCAGAAAAACTCTCAGGATCTTGATTTACGAATCTATAAAATAAACCATTGGATTAGATTAACCTTAAAAGCCATTTCAGCTTTAAAAACCCTATATTGGCCTTCTGTTCCCAGCAATATGGCAGACTAGATGAACTAAAAATGCCTCACAATGCAACAATACATTAAAATACTGAATAAAATAAAATATTTTTTTAAAAACTGTGATTGAGCTAGCAAGAGCATAAGGGAATTCCTCAGAGGCTAGAAAGGTACAAACTTCTAGTTATAAGGTAAATAAGTACTAGAGATGAATTGTACAGCATGATGACTATAACTAACTGCTATACAATATATGCATAACCATATATAATATATATAACATATAACTGCTTATAATATATAGGAAAGTTGTTAAGAGAGCAAGTCCGGGTGCCTAGGTGGCTCAGTCAGTTGAGCAGCCAACTCTTGGTTTTGGCTCAGGTCATGGTTTCAGGGTGGTGAGATCAAGCCCCACATCAGGCCCTGTGCTCAGTGGGGAATCTGCTTGGAATCCCCCCTCTCCCCCTGCTCCTTCTCTCTCTCTTTCTCTAAAGTAAATTTTTTTTAAAAAGACAGAGAGAGAGCAAATCCTCTGAGTTCTCATTACAAAGAGAAAATTTTTCTTTTTTCCTTTTTCTTTCTTTTCTTTTTATTGTATCTATGTGAGAAGATGCATGTTAGCTGAGCCTACTGCAGTAATCATTTCACAATATATGTAAATCAAACCATTACACTGTACACCTTAAACTTACACAGTGAATTATGTTAATTATTTCTCAATGAAACTGGGGGCAAATGTTGTATTTAGGTTTGTTTAGCTTGTGTTATTAAATATTCCCAGAAGTATAATTCCCCAAAACTATAAGTATTAGTGATAAAAATAACTTTATAAGATCCAACAAAAGAAATGTTATGTATTAAAGTATATCAACCCAGCAGTTTGATTTTTACTTCAAGATAATTTCATAAGGAAGCAAGAGATCACAAATAGTATTGGCATACTTCAATTACCATAAGATTTATATGTGAAAGGGGAATACTTAGTCATTTTATTTGATGTAGAAACATTTAATATTAAGTATGCTTTAATCTTTGTATTATCCTAATAATATCAACCTTTTTAGTAAACAAAAAGTGTGTAAAGTGCAATTAACTCCAAGTTTTGTTACTCAAGGAAGATGCAAATTTTCATCCACCAAAAATATATTAGATGATTTTTTTTAAACACCAGAATTTGCTGATATTTAAGATCCTTTACTTTACCTGTCTTCTCTATCCAGAAACCTGCTTTGTGTTAGTTTTCCAGAGGGTACCTGTACCTTATAAAAAGTAAAAGAGAGAATGCCAGATGACATTCTTCATCCGATTTTAGTACTTGTCTTGGTATTCTCAATATAAAACCATACCAACACTAATTATAAAACAATGTATAAGATGAATGACAAACTTCAGAGAAAATTATTTTTAAAAGAAATAAATAGGCAATTCAGAGAAGTACA
This sequence comes from Mirounga angustirostris, assembly GCF_029215605.1. Classification (NCBI taxonomy): domain Eukaryota; kingdom Metazoa; phylum Chordata; class Mammalia; order Carnivora; family Phocidae; genus Mirounga; species Mirounga angustirostris. The sequence goes on from NW_026991710.1 coordinate 164,698,880, forward strand.
TATTTTATATGTATATTAGCCTTTTAGCTAATAAATATAAAAAATACTCACCTGCACTACCAATAAAAAAGATGAAAATTAAAATAACAATGAGACACTGCTATTCACCTGTTTCATTGGCAAAATTTAAAAATTCCCATCATCGTTCCAAAATGTGAAGAAAATGCCTTTTCACATGCTACAAGTGGAAAGGTAAAATGGTACACAGATTCTGGAGTATTATTTGGCTGTACATTGAAATAGGTAAGAGCAATTTCACTCTACCCAAGTCAGTCCCTCTCCCAAGCAAGCCCACCTCAGTGCCAAGAGAGATCTCACTCCTCCTTGGGAAAAGGGGTGAACATCCAAGGTCCCCAGCCTTCAGTGTACTCCTGACTTTCAGGGCACTTTCCAAGAGCTGCTTTTTATCTCACTTCACACACAGAGAGCTGAAAAAACTAGAAAAGTTCAGAGACCTGGGGCAGCTAGGGCAAAGAGCACCTTCCTGCCACCAGATCAGTTCTATGAGGTTCAGATAAAGCAAATGAATGAGGACTTTTCTCTAGAAGAGAGAGATGACTTGAGTTTGAATCCAACATCCCCAGCCTTTCAGTACACTTCCCAAAGAGCTGGTTTCTGCCTCACTTCACACAAAGCTCTGAAGGAAGTGACATACTCAGACACCAGAGGGAGCAAGAGATTATGGGTTCTTGAAAGAAAAAGAAAGATTAGATACCTGAGGCAGCTAGCAACAAAGGCCAAGAATCTCTAGCCAGGCTGACTGGTGTAGGTCTTCTCAGTCAAACCAGTCTATAAAAACTGGGAAACCTAGCTGTTTCTTCAAATATACAGACACCAATGCAAGACTAGAAAAACATGAAGCATCAGGAAACACAACATAACCAAAGGAACAAAATAAGTCCCCAGGAAGTAAATGACCCTAAAGAAATGGAGATCTATGTATTGCCTGACCAAAAAAAACTCAAAATAATCATCTTAAAGAGGTTCAGTGAGTTGCCAAAGAACAAAGATAAACAACTAAACAAAATCAGGAAAACAATACATAAACAAAATGAGACTATCAGCAGAAATTTAAACAAATACTAAAAAGTGCCAAACAGAAATCATAGAGCTGAAGAATACAATAACTGAATTTTGAAATTCACTAAGGAATCAACACCAGACTTGATCAAGCAGAAGAAAGAATCAGAGAACTTGAAGACAAATCATTTGAAATTATGCACTCAGAAGAGAAAAAAGAAAAAAAGCATTTTTTAAAAACTAAAGAAAGCCTAAGAGAATTATGGGACACCAGCAATAAAACTGTGATACACATTATGGGAGTCCCAGAAGGAGAAAAGAGAGATAAAGAAAGAGGTATAGGGCTTACTTAAAGAAATAATGGCTGAAAACTTCCCAAATCTTGGGGGGGAAATGAACATCCAGATTCATAAAGCTTAAAGGATCAAAAAAGGGTGAATCCAAAGATTACATTAAGACACTTTATCATCAGATTGTTAAAGTCAAAGACAAAGAAGATTTTGAAACCAGTAAGAGAAAAACAAGTCATCACTTACAAGGGAGCCCCCATAAGGCAATCAGTAAATTATTCAGAAGAAACCTTCAGGCAAGAAAAGAATGGGATGATATATTAAAAGTACTAAAAGATAAAACCTGCCAAGCAGGAAGACTATGTCTAGCAAACCATCCTTCAGAAATGGAGAAGAAATAAAGACTCTCAGACCAACAAAAACTGAGGGGGTTCATTACCACTATACCTGCCTTATGAGAAAGGCTAAAGGGAGTTAAGGAAGTTGTTTAAGTTGAAAGAAAAAAAATATTAAATATCAACATGAAGCCATACAAAAGTATAAAATTCATTGACAAAAGGAAATATATAGACAAATACAGAATAATGTAATACTGTAATGGGGTAGTGTAAATCACTTTTAACTCCAGTATAAAAGTTAAAAGAAAATAATACTAAGAATAACTATAAATACAAAAATGTATTAACAAATACATAATATAAAAAGATGTAAATTGTGTCATCAGTAACACAAAGTGTTGGGGGAGACAGGTAAAAGTGTAGAGTTTTTGTATGCAATTGAAGTCAAGTGGTTATTAGCTTAAAATAGAAAGTTTTAACTATAAGATATTTTATGTAAGCCCTGTGGTAACCACAAAGAAAATAGCTAAAGTAGATACATAAAAGAAAATGAGAAAGAAATCAAAGCATATCACTATAAAAAGTCAACATCACAAAGGACAATGGCAAAGGAGGGAAAAAGGGACAAAAGAACCACAAATCAAACAGAAAAAAATTAACAAAATGGTAATAGTAAGTTCTTACCTATCAATAATCTTTAAAAATAAATAGATTAAACTCTCCAATCAAAAGACATAGAGTGGCTAAATGGATAAAATAAAAGCAAGATCCAACTATATGCTGTGTACAAGAGATTCACTTTAGAATTAAAGACATATATAGGCTGAATGTGAATATTCCATTCAAAAGACACTCCATGCAAATGGTAACCAAAAGAGAGCACACTTTAAATCAAAACCTGTGCAAGAGACAAGGAAGGTTATTTTATAATAATTTAAAAGTCAATTCATAAGGAAAATACAATTATAAATTATAAGTACTCAACACCAGAATTCCTCAACATATAAAGAACACATTGACAGATCTGAAGGGAAAAATAGATAGCAATACAATAATAGTAGACTTCAACTACATTTTCAACAATGGATAGACCAACCAAACAGAACATCAATAAGGAAACAAAGGACTTACACTACAGAGAGAATGATCCTAACAAGCCTATACAGAGCATTCCACCCTGCAAAGAAATAAACAAACAAAAAAACAAAAAAACAAAAAAACCAGAATACACAAGTCTCAACAAACTTAAGAACTTTGAACTCATACCCAGTATCTTTTCTGACAACAGTGGAATGAAACTAGAAATCAATAACAGAAAGAAAACTGGAAAATTCACAAATATGTGGAAATTAGACAATACACTATCAAGCAATCACTGGTTCAAAGAAGAAATTAAAAATTTAGAAAATAACTTGAAACAAACAAAATAAAAATACAATATACCAAAATCTATAGAATGCAGTACTAAAAGAGAATTTTATAGCAATAAATGTCTACATTTTAAAAAGAAGAAATATTTTAAATAAACAACCTAACCTTATCCTCAAGGGTAATAGGGGAAAAAAAGCGAGAGAGAGACAAACTAAGTCCAAAGTCAGCAGAAGGAAGGGAATAAAGATAAGAGCCAAAATAGAGGCTAGAAAAACAAAACAAAACAAAATATATCAATGACATTGACAGGTGGTCTTTTGGAAAGGTAAATAAAATTCACAAACTTTAGTTTGACTAAGGAAAAAAAAGTGAAAACTCAAATAAATAAAACCAGAAATGAAGAAATACTAGAACTGATACCACAGAAATTAAAAAGTCATTAAGAGACTACGATGAACAATATGCCAACAAATTGGATAACCTAAAAGAAATGGATAAATTCCTGAAAACATATAAACTACCAGAACTGAATCATGAAGAAATAGAAAATCTGAATAGACCTATAACTAGTAAGGAGATTGAATTAGTAATCCAAAATCTCCCAACAACAACAACAACAAAAAGCCCAGGAACAGATGGCTTCACTGGTAAATTCTATCAAACATTTAAAGAAGAATTAATGCCAATACTTCTTAAACTCTTCCAAAAGTTGAAGAAGGAACACCTCCAAATTAATTTTTGAGGTCATTATTACCCTGTTACCAAAGCCAGACAGACACTACACACACATACACTCATACACACACAAAACTATAGTCCAATATCCCTAATAAACATAGATATAAAAAACCTCAACAAAATATTGCAAACCAAATTTAACCACATATTAAAAGGATCATATCCCATGACTGAATTGGATTTATCTCTGAAAAGCAAGGATGGTTGAACATATAAAAATCAATTAATGTGATACATTATATTAATAAAGGAAAAAGTCTTCATCTGAGGAGATGTTGAAAAAGTATTTGACAAAATTTGATACCTATTCATGAAAAACAAACTAGGTATAGAAGGAATGTATCTCAATATATTAAAGACCATATATAAAAATCCCACAATTTACATTGTACTCAATGGTGAAAAACTGAAAGATTTTCCTCTAAAGACCAAGAACAAGACAATAATGTCCACTCTTGATTCTTACCACTTCTATTCAATATAGTACTGGAAGTACTAGCTAGAGCAATTAGGCAAGAAAAAGAAATAAAAGGCATCTAAATTGAAAAGGAAGTAATAAAATTATGTTTCCAAATGACATGACCTTATATGTAAAAACTCCTAAAGACTTCTCTCTCTCTCTCTCTCTCTCTCTCTCTCACACACACACACACACACACACAACTGTTAGAAGTGATAAACAAATTCAGTAAAGTTGTGGAATACAAAATCAACATACAAAAATCAGTTGCATTTCTATACACTAATGATGAACCATCTAAAAAGGAATTAAAGAAATGATCCCTTTACAATAGTAGTAAAAATATTTAGGAATAAATTAACCAAGTAGGTGAAAGACTTGTACACTGAAAACTATAATATATCAATGAATAAAAATTAAAGAAGACAAATAAATGGGAAGCCATCCCTTGTCTGTGGATTACAACACTTAATATTGAAAGCAATCTACAGATAGTTCCCCCATCAAACCCTTAATGGAATTTTTTTACAGAAATAGAGAAAAATAATCCTAAAGTTCATATGGAAGCACAAAAGATGCAGAATAGCCAAAGTGATCTTGAGAAAAAAAGAACAAAGCTGGAGGCATCACACCTCCTGATCTCAAAATATATTACAAAGATAAAGTAATTAGAACACAATATACTGGCATAAAGACAGATATATAGACCAATGGAATAGAACAGAGAGCCCAGATACACCCACCCATGTACAGTCAACTGATCTTCAACAAGGATGCCAAGAATACACAATGGGGAAAAAGATAGTCCCTTCAACAAATAGTGTTGAGAAAACTAGATATCTACATGCAAAGAAAATGAAATTGGACCTCTATCTTACACCATACACAAAAATAAACTCAAAATGGATTAAAGACTTCAGTGTAAAAACCTGATACTACAAAACTGTTAGAAGAAAGCATAAGGGGAAATTTTTGTTTTTGTTTGTTTGTTTGTTTGTTTTGTTTGTTTTGTTTTAATTTTTTTATTCTTATGTTAATCCCCATACATTACATCATTAGTTTTAGATGTAGTGTTCCATGATTCATTGTTTGTGCATAACACCCAGTGCTCCATGCAGAATGTGCCCTCCTCAATACCCATCACCAGGCTAACCCATCCTCCCAACCCCCTCCCCTCTAGAACCCTCAGTTTGTTTTTCAGAGTCCATCGTCTCTCATGGTTCGTCCACCCCTCCGATTTCCCCCCCTTCATTCTTCCCTTCCTGCTACCTTCTTCTCCTTCTTCTTTTTTTTTTTTTTCTTAACATATATTGCATTATTTGTTTCAAAGGTACAGATCTGAGATTCAACAGTCTTGCACAATTCACAGCACTTACCAGAGCACATACCCTCCCCAGTGTCTATTACCCAGTCACCCCCTCCCTCCCACCCCACCCCCCACTCCAGCAACCCTCAGTTTGTTTCCTGTGATTAAGAATTCCTCATATCAGTGAGGTCATATGATACATGTCTTTCTCTGTTTGACTTATTTCGCTCAGCATAATACCCTCCAGTTCCATCCACATCATTGCAAATGGCAAGATCTCATTCCTTTTGATGGCTGCATAATATTCATAAGGGGAAATTTTGACATTGGTCTTGGCAATGATTTCTTGGAAATGATACCAAAAACACAAGCAACAAAAGCAAAAAACGACAAGTGGGACTACATCAAGCTAAAAAGCTTCTGCAGGGCAAAGGAAACAACAGAGTAAAAAGGCAACCTATGGAATGGGAGAAAATATTTTCAAACCATATATCTGATAAATAGTTAAAATCCAAAATATATAAGAAACACCTACAACTCAATAGCAAAAAAAAAATTTTAAGGTTTTTTAAATATGCAAAAGATTTGAATAGGTATTCCTCTAAAGATGACATACAAATGGCCAGCAGGTATATGAAAAGATGCTTAACATCACTAATCATCAGGGAAATGCAAATCAAAACCACAATTAGATATTACCTCACACTAGTTAGGATGGCTGTTATCAAAAAATACATAAATAAATGTTGGTGAAACCAATCACAGGACAAATATTTCATGATTCCACTGGACAGACTGGAACCATTCTACACTGTTGGTGGGAATGTAAAATGGTGCCGCCACTATGGAAAACAGTATTGCAGTACCTAGAGAAAATTAAAAATAGAACTATCAAAGGTTCCAACAAGCTCGCTTCTGGCTATAGACCCAAAAGAATTAAAATCAGAATCTTAAAGATGTATGTGCACTCTTATGTTAATAACAACCCTATTCACAATAGCCAAAATATGGAAACAATTCAAATGTCCAGATGAGTGGATAAAGAAAATGTGGTATATCCATACAATAAAATATTATTTAGCCTTAAAGAAATAAGGAAATTCTGGCATTTGTGACAACATAGATGAACCTATGACACTATGCTAAGTGAAATAAGCCAATCACAGGACAAATATTTCATGATTCCACTTATATGAGGTACCTAAAATAGTCAAATTCATAGAAGCAGAAAATAGAACATTAGTTATTAGGGACTGGGGGGGTAGAGGGAAATGGGAATTTTTGTTCAATCGATATAAAGTTTCAGTTATTAAAGATGAATTAGATCTAGAGATCCACTGTACAGATCAAAAATGCTGTATTGTGCACTTAAAAATTTGATACACTAGATCCCATTTTCTTGCCAAAGCATACATACACACACACACACACACACACACAAAGGGACACAAGGCATAAGGAAACTTTTGGAAGTGATGGAGATCTGTTATTGTGGTGATGGTTTCATGAGTTTATGCATATGTCCAAATTCATCAAATTGTATATGTTAAATATATGTAATTTTTGTATATCAATTTTATCTCAATAAAGCTGTTTAACAAAAACATAAAGATTGGAAAGGAAAGGGTAAAATTGTCTCTATTTCTGGATTAAGCGATTGTTTATGTAGAAAACCCTAAAGAATCTACAAAGGAAAACTACTAGAACTAATCAGTGAATTTAACAATGTCGTACTGTGCCTGTTAGCAATTTATTGCCTCTAATTTCCAAATTCTTCCTTTCAGCCTGCTCTGTGAAAATAGATCTGGGCCTTTTAAGTATTTTTTTCCCATGACAGTCAGTAGAGAGCACTGGAGAGACATTATGGAAGAAAAGTTTTGCTCTCTGTTTCCAGTTAGCTTGCTGGGCATGTTCTTGTCCGGAGTGCAGCTTGTATAGCACCAGGCTCCTAAAACACACACAGCTACTCTAGTGCCTTTCTCCAGCAGTGACAGTGGCCAAGCAGCTCCCAACAGCCAGCAGCTTCCTCTGCAACATCACTGTCACTCCTCTTCTGACAGCTTGGTAGCAAAATGCCTCTAGGGCAGTGTTCACTCCCAGCTTCTCCACAACCCTTGGCAGTTTGTAGTGAGTAGAGAGTAGCCAATGAGATACCTTCTAGTGAACAGCTTTCCTGGCTCCCTCAAGAGTGGATTTCCAGCATGTTCTTCCAGCATTGCACTCAGCAAATTCTCTGCCATCCAGTGAGCTGCAGCTGTGTCTTACGCTGCAAGTTCTGGATCTTTGCTCTGGGGAGGGAGAGGGTCTCTTCTCTAGGTGCTCTGCATCAGGGCAAGGATTAGTGGGTGCTGCTTTGAACTCTTATTCCTATATTCTTTAGAATTCTTAGGATTCTTTTTACTTTTTACTAGCCAATCCCTCATTGTTGTAATCCCTCATTATAGTTAATAATTCTTTATATTAAACTTTCCCTGTTCAAATTACTGTGTAGTTATTTTCTCCTGATTGGACCCAGACTTATATACTCTGGATATATTTATATACTGTTGACTAACAATTGTATTTTTCTATACTAGCATCAATCAATATGAAAATTTTTTAATTTTTAATTTTATTTACAATCACACCAAGAAATATAAAATACTTAGGCATAAAGTTAACAAAAGATGGGCAAGACCTCTTCATTGAAAACTACATGTTGCTAAGGGAAATTAAAGATGACTTAAGTAGTTCCCTGCCGCAGCCCCTGTCCCTAAGAATATTGTCTCCTGCTCCGAGCCCCAAGCCGTGCAGTTCTGCCCACCAGCTTGCAGACCCCTCTCAGACACCCAAAGCTCACCAGTTTCCTCTTAGCTGCAGCCTGGCATTGCTGGCTCGTGCCTCTGGGGGACCTCTGGGAGACCTCTGGTCCTCCCACTACACAGGGATTTCAGACACTTCACCCCATTCAAAATCTGGATGAGGAGAGAGGAGAGGAAAGATGGAGGAGGAGTAGGGGACCCTATTTCAACTAGTCCCCAGAATTGAGCTGGATATCTACCAGACCACTCTGAGCACCCATGAAACCAGCCTGAGATGTAAGAAGATCTGGATCTCTACAAACAATATCACAGGTGGTTGGTTTTGAGGTACGAAGCAGGGAGCTGTGATTCCACGGGCAGATATCGGAGGATAAATGGCAGCGGGAGGGTGCCTGGCCATGGGGATCCTACACTGTCAGTGAGTGACAGCCTCACACACTGGGGACGGGGCACAGACTTGCAGACCAGTAGCAGTGGGGAAAGGACTTTAGGGCAGCCCCCGGGGCAGAAACCCGGAGCGGTGGGGTTGCACACGAGAACTGGAAGCAGCTGGTGGTTTTAGAAGCACAAAGAACAGAGACGTGCTCCGACCTGGAGGCAGGACTGGGGGCGCTGTGGAGGGGTGCACAACCCAGGACACTGCAGTTTATACCAGCACGGACAGAAACGGAGACGGTCTGGCCTGGAGAGCTCACTGAAGAACAGACTGAGGTCTCTCTGCTCTGAGGCAGAGGGTTGGAAACAGCTCTGACTCGCAGAAGAGACACGGAAAGCCACCAGGGAAAGGCGCCAGAGAACAAAAGCCCCAAAAACCGCTGAGCCCATCCCCTGCCACAGGGGAGCAGGGCAACTCCGCCCAAACAGGGTTGCCTGAGTTTCAGCGCGGCAGGCCCCTCCCCCAGAAGACAGGATGGGAAAACAAGAGGCCAGCAACCCTAAAGTCCCAAGAAAACAGGTGCATCTTGCTTGGGTTCTGGTCAATAATTTGGACTCTATACATTCCCTCAAACACCCATCAACAGAATGACTAGGAGGAGGAGCCCCCAAAACAGAAAAGACTCAGAGATTATGACTTATGCTGCAGATTTACAAATGGATGCAGATATAACCAAGATGTCGGAGATGGAATTCAGGCTAGCAATTGTGAAGACAATGGCTAGAATGGAGAAATCAATTAATGGCAACATAGAGTCTCTAAGGGCAGAAATGAAAGCTGAATTGGCAGAACTTAAAAATGCTATCAATGAGATCCAGTCCAATCTAGATAATCTAACAGCTAGGGTAACTGAGGCAGAAGAACAAATAAGTGACCTGGAAGACAATATAATAGATAAAAAGGGAAAAGAGGAGGCCAGGGAAAAACAACTCAGAATCCATGAAAGTAGAATCAGAGAAATAAGTGACACCTTGAAGCTTTCCAATGTCAGAATAACTGGAATCCCAGAGGGAGTGGAGAGAGAGAGAGGACTAGAAGATGTATTTGAGCAAATCCTAGCTGAGAACTTCCCTAATCTGGGAAATGAAACAAACATTCCCATCCTAGACGCAGAGAGGACCCCTCCCAAGATCAAGGAAAACAGGCCAACACCCCGACATGTAATAGTAAAACTTGCAAATCTTAGAACCAAGGAAACCATCTTAGGGGGAAGAGATTCCTTACATACAGAGGGAGGAATATCAGAATAATGTCAGACCTATCCACAGAGACCTGGCAAGCCAGAAAGGCCTGGCAAGACATATTCAGGGTACTAAATGAGAAGAACATGCAGCCAAGAATACTTTATCCGGCAAGGCTTTCATTTAGAATGGATGGAGAGATGCAGAGCTTCTACGACCGGCAGAGACTGAAAGAATATGTGACCACTAAGCCGGCCCTGCAAGAAATATTAAGGGGGCTTCTATAAAAGGAGAAAGACCCCAAGAGTGATATACAACAGAAATTTACAGGGAAAATCTATAAAAACAATGTCTTCATAGGCAACATGATGACAATTAATTCATATCTTTCAATAATCACTCTCAACATGAATGGCCCAAATGTTCCCATAAAACAGCAAAGGGTTGCAGATTGGATAAAAAGACAGGACCCATCCATATGCTGTCTACAAGAGACTCATTTTGAAGCTAAAGATACATCCAGACTGAAAGTGAAGGGATGGAGATCCATCTTCCATGCCAGCGGACCTCAAAAGAAAGCTGGGGTAGCAATTCTTACATCAGACAAATTAGATTTTAAACTAAAGTCTGTAATTAGAGACACAGAAGGACACTCTATCATTCTTAAAGGGTCTATCCAACAAGAAGATCTAACAATTGTAAATATCTATGCCCCCAACATGGGAGCAGCCATCTACATAAGCCAACTGTTAACCAAAATAAAGAGTCATATTGATAACAATACGTTAATTGTAGGAGACCTCAATACTCCACTCTCAGCAATGGACAGATCATCTAAGCAGAAAATCAACAAAGAAACAAGAGCTTCGAATGATACATTGGACCAGATGGACCTCATAGATATTTACAGAACATTCCACCCTAAAACAACAAAATATTCATTCTTCTCAAGTGCACATGGAACTTTCTCCAGAATAGACCATATACTGGGTCACAAATCAGGTCTCAAACAATACCAAAAGATTGAGATTATTCCCTGCATATTCTCAGACCACAATGCTCTAAAACTGGAACTCAATCACAAGAAAAAATTTGGCAGAAATTCAAACACTTGGAAGCTAAAGACCACTCTGCTCAAGAATGTTTGGGTCAACCAAGAAATCAAAGAAGAACTTAAACAATTCATGGAAATCAATGAGAACGAAAACACATCGGTCCAAAACCTAGGGGATACTGCAAAGGCGGTCCTAAGGGGGAAATACATAGCCATCCAAGCCTCACTCAAAAAAAATAGAAAAATCCCGAATTCACCAACTAACTCTACACCTTAAAGAACTAGAGAAAAAGCAACAAATGACGCCTAAGCCACACATTAGAGGAGAAATAATTAAAATTAGAGCAGAAATCAATGAATTAGAAACCAGAAACACAGTAGATCAGATCAATGAAACTAGAAGTTGGTTCTTTGAAAGAATTAATAAGATCGATAAAACACTGGCCAGACTTATCCAAAAGAAAAGAGAAAGGACCCAAATTAATAAAATTATGAATGAAAGGGGAGAGATCACGACTAACACCAAGGAAATAGAAACAATTATTAGAAATTACTATCAACAACTATATGCCAATAAACTGAGCAATCTGGATGAAATGGAGGCATTCCTGGAAACCTATAAGCTGCCAAGACTGAAACAGGAAGAAATGGACAACCTGAATAGGCCAATAACCAGTAACGAGATTGAAGCAGTGATCAAAAACCTCCCAAAAAACAAGAGTCCAGGGCTTGATGGATTCCCTGGGGAATTCTACCAAACATTCAAAGAAGAAATAATACCTATTCTACTGAAGCTGTTTCAAAAAATAGAAACAGAAGGAAAACTTCCAAACTCATTCTACGAGGCCAGCATTACCTTAATCCCCAAACCAGGCAAAGACCCCATCAAAAAGGAGAATTTCAGACCGATAACCCTGACGAATATGGATTCCAAAATCCTCAACAAAATCCTAGCTAATAGGATCCAACAATACATTAAAAGGATCATCCACCACGACCAAGTGGGATTTATCCCCAGGATGCAAGGGTGGTTCAACATTCACAAATCAATCAATGTGATCAAACACATTAATAAGAGGAGGGAGAAGAACCATATGGTCCTCTCAATTGATGCAGAAAAAGCATTTGACAAAATACAACATCCTTTCCTGATCAAAACTCTCCAGAGTATAGGGATAGAGGGAACATTCCTCAAGCACATAAAATCCATCTATGAAAGACCCACAGCGAATATCATCCTCAATGGGGAAAAGCAGACAGCCTTTCCCTTAAGATCAGGAACACGTCAAGGGTGCCCACTCTCACCACTGTTGTTCAACATAGTACTAAAAGTCCTAGCAACAGCAAGCAGACAACAAAAAGAAATAAAAGGTATTCAAATTGGCAAAGAAGAAGTCAAACTCTCTCTTTTCGCAGACGACATGATACTTTATGTGGAAAACCCAAAAGACTCCACCCCCAAATTACTAGAACTCATACAGCAATTCAGTAATGTGGCAGGATACAAAATCAATGCACAGAAATCAGTTGCTTTCTTATACACAAACAACGCAACTGCAGAAAGAGAAATTAGAGAAACGATTCCATTTACAATAGCACCAAAAACCATAAGATACCTCGGAATAAACCTAACCAAAGAGGTAAAGGATCTATACTCTAGGAACTACAGAACACTCATGAAAGAAATTGAAGAAGACACAAAAAGATGGAAAAATATTCCATGCTCATGGATTGGAAGAATAGACATTGTTAAAATGTCTATGCTACCCAGAGCAATCTATACCTTCAATGCCATCCCGATCAAAATTCCAAATGACATTTTTCAAAGTGCTGGAACAAACAATCCTAAAATTTGTATGGAATCAGAAAAGACCCTGAATCGCCAAGGAGATGTTGAAAAAGAAAAACAAAGCTGGGGGCATCACGTTGCCCGATTTCAAGCTATATTACAAAGCTGTGATCACCAAGACAGCATGGTACTGGCACAAAAACAGACATACAGACCAATGGAACAGAATAGAGAACCCAGATGTGGACCCTCAACTCTATGGTCAAATAATCTTTGACAAAGCAGGAAAAAACATGCAATGGAAAAAAGACAGTCTCTTCCAAGAATGAAACTTGACCATTCTCTAACACCATTCACAAAGATAAACTCAAAGTGGATGAAAGACCTCAATGTGAGACAGGAATCCATCAAAATCCTAGAGGAGAACATAGGCAGTAACCTCTTTGACATCGCCCACAGCAACTTCTTTCAAGATACATCTCCAAAAACTAGTGAAACAAAAGCAAAAATGAACTTTTGGGACTTCATCAAGATAAAAAGCTGCACAGCAAAGGAAACAGTCAACAAAACAAAGAGGCAACCCACAGAATGGGAGAAGATATTTGCAAATGACACTACAGATAAAGGGCTGGTATCCAAAATCTATAAAGAACTTCTCAAACTCAACACCCAAAAAACAAATAATCAAGTCAAAAAGTGGGCAGAAGAGATGAACAGACACTTCTCTGAAGAAGACGTACAAATGGCTAATCCATCAGGGAAATCCAAATCAAAACCACACTGAGATACCACCTTACACCAGTTAGAATGGCAAAAATGGACTGGGCAAGAAACAACAAATGTTGGAGAGGTTGTGGAGAAAGGGGAACCTTCTTACACTGTTGGTGGGAATGCAAGTTGGTACAGCCACTTTGGAAAACAGTGTGGATGTTCCTCAAAAATTAAAAATAGAACTACCCTATGATCCAGCAATTGCACTACTGGGTATTTACCCCAAAGACACAGATGTAGTGAAAAAAAGGGCCATATTCACCCCAATGTTCATAGCAGCAATGTCCGCAATAGCCAAACTGTGGAAAGAGCCGAGATGCCCTTCAACAGATGAATGGATAAAGAAGATGTGGTCCTGGGCGCCTGGGTGGCTCAGTCGTTAAGCGTCTGCCTTCGGCTCAGGTCATGATCCCAGGGTCCTGGGATCGAGTCCCACATCGGGCTCCCTCCTCGAGGGGAAGCCTGCTTCTCCCTCTCCCACTCCCACTGCTTGTGTTCCTGCTCTCGCTATCTCTGTCTCTGTCAAATAAATAAATAAAATCTTAAAAAAAAAAAAAGATGTGGTCCATATATACAATGGAATATTACTCAGCCATCAGAAAAGATGAATACCCAACTTTTACATCAACATGGATGGGACTGGAGGAGATTATGCTAAGTGAAATAAGTCAAGCAGAGAAAGTCAATTATCATATGGTTTCACTTATTTGTGGAACATAAGGAATAACACGGAGGACATTAGGAGAAGGAAGGGAAAAATAGGCAGGGGGAGTTGGAGGGAGAGATGAACCATGAGAGACTGTGGACCTGAGAAACAAACAGGGTTTTAGAGGGGAGGGGGGAGGTGGGATTGGTTAGCCCGGTGATGGATATTAAGGAGGGCACGTACCACATGAAGCACTGGGTGTTACACGAAAACAATGGATCGTGGATCACTACATCAAAAACTAATGATGTATTGTATGGTGACTAACATAACATAATAAAATTTTTAAAAATAAATTAATTAAATTAAATTTAGAAAAAGAAAAATATGCAAAAGATAGGTGCATTTACTGCATTCAAAAAAAATAGAAATGCTTGTCTACAAAAGACTTCGTGAAAAAAGTAGAGTGAAAATCCATGTTAAAATTGAGGGAGCATGTCTGTCACATATGAAACCCACAAAAGTCATAAGAAACTTCTACAAATCAATTTGAAAAAGGACAAATAATCAATGTATATATGAGCAAAAAACATAAACAGGCATTTCAAGTAGTAGGAAATGCAGTGACCAAAAAATATTAGTATCAGGGAAGATGTAAATTAAAACCAGAATTGGATACAATTCCATAACCACTGGTTTGGTTAAAAAATAAATAAATAAAAGTCTGATAACACCAAGTGTTGGAGAGTACAGTAGACCTAATAATGGTCCCTCAAGATATCCACATCCCAATCCTCAGATCTCGTGAATATGTTACCTTGTGTGGAAAAAGAAACTGCATGTGGATGTGACTCAATTACGAATCTTCAAATGGAGAGATTACATTGGGTTATCAGGTGGGCCTGATGATGTAATCATAAGTGTCCTTGCAAGAGCGATGCAGAGGGAGATATAACTACAGAAAAGGGGAAGGCGATTCCATGTCTATGGAAGCAGATCTTGGAACGATGCTCTTTGAAGATGGAGTCAGGGGCCACAGGCTGAGTGCCGGAGATCGGTAAAGCTGAAGGGATCAGACCCTCCCCTCAGAGCCTCCAGAAGATGGCCGGCCTGTCCACACCTTGATTCTAGGCCTGGGGAAACTGATTTCAGACTTCTGACCTCCAGGTCTATAAGAGTACATTTGTGTTGTTTTAAGCCACCAAGTTCGTGGTAATTTGGAATCTAATTCAGGAAGAGTGTGGATCTAAATAGTTATCCACTGCCAGTGGGAGTATAAACTGGTTTAATCATTTTAGAAAATAGTTTATAATTATCTAGGCAAGCTGAAGATGTGTATACCCTCCATAGAGACACAAGTACTCTAGAGAAATTATTGCACATACACACCACGACACATGTATAATAATGTTCATAGCATCATGATGCATAATAGCAAATATAAATGAAAAGAATAAGAAAAATAAAACATTACAATCCATTCCCTTTCCGCTCCCAACTGCTCTTGAAACATTTGAAATGCTTTTCCTTACCCCTTTGCCCCTGACACCAACCTCTATGCTATGTAAGATAACTTAGTGGTTTACTACTGTCTTTTTAAAGATTTTTCTTGCACCCTTACCTTACACACTTCTAGACAATATATTTGTGTGTGTGCATATGTGCATGTTTCCTCACTCTTTCCACCTTGAGATTCTCACCTATTCCTTTATTATTCCAGCTGGACCTTTCCTCAGTATTTTTCTGTGATGAGGTATGAGGATGACAGACTCTATGAATTTTTGTTTATGCACAAACATCTTTTTTCCTGCAGGTGAATGATATCTTAGCTAAGTATGGGATTCTTGCTTGGAAACCCTTTATTTCAATGGACTATGCAAATTATCCTACTGCATCTTTACCAAAACTTATGGGACATACAAAAAAGCTAGATATTTATAACCTTAGATACATTCATTATTCACAGAAAACTATGAAAAAGGAAAGAATTTGTCACATGTGGATTTACTATGATGATTATGAGGCCTCATAGTTCCTCACTTACATAGACTCCAGTACTTAATTTTATATTTATAATTGTATAATATTTTTCTTAGAGTGGGCTCCCAAAATTACATAAGTTTCAAGCTCCACAAAACCTGAGGTGAACTTTGGAATTAAGGATTCAACCAAAGAAGTTGGGAAAAGAACAACAAATAAACCACAAGAAACTATGGAGAGAGAAGTAATAAAAGTAAAAGCTTAAAATGAATGAAACAAGAAAAAATAGTACAAAGGATAAAAAGTTTCCCAAAAGCTGGCTATTGAAAAAGCCAGCAAAGTAGATTAACCTCTCTCAATTCTAATTAAGAGAAAAAGAGGGGAAGCACCAACGGACAAAATCTGAGTGGGAAATGAAGCATAATCACAGATACAAACAAGGACAAAAGAATTACAGGAGAACAGTGCAGGCAGTGCTATAATAACAGAAGTGAAAACCTGAAGGAAATAAAAACGCTCAAAAACTTATGCAAGATAAAACGTAAAACTTGAATAAAGCCCTTTCTTTAAAAGACATTGGAAAAGTGTTTAAAGACCTGCTATTAAAAAGGTTCCATGACCTTTTAGCTAACATTTGAAAGCTAGATCATACCAATATGTTTTACATTATTTATGTAAAAAAGGATAGAAAGTTCTCTAATTTGTTTGAAGCCAGACTATATTTAATATAAAATTCTGAAAAAGAAAAGAAAAAAGAAAAAGCTATATACCAATCTTATTTGCGAATACAGATGCAAAATACAGCTAGATTAGAAAATAAAATTCTAGGGACACCTGGGTGGTTCAGTTGGTTGAGGGTCTGACTCTTGATTTAGGATCAGGTCATGATCTCGGGGCGCTGGGTGGAGCCTACTTAAGATTCTCTCTCTTCACCCTCTGCCCCTCCCCCCTCCCTCTCTAAAATAAATAAATAAAATTCTAGCAAATTATCAAAAGAATACCACACTTCAACCGAATAGACTTTAAGAATATATGGAACACTCAGGAAGTATGGATCCAAATAATCCATTACAACAGGATTGGAAAACTTTCTTAAAGGGCCAGCCAGTAAATATTTTAGGCTTTGGGGCCACGTGGTCTCTGTTGCAACTGTTCAACTGCCATTGTAACTAACATAAAAGCAGCTTCAGACAATAGTGAATGATTGGGTGTGGCTGTGTTCCAATAAAATTTTATTGACAAAACAGGCAGCTGGCCCTGAAACTGTGGTTTATTCACCAGCATTACATCAGTAAGCCAATGGAGAAAATCATAGGCATATATCAATTATCTTGGTTTAGGTTTTACCAGAAACATACCCTGAGTTAAAGATTCCAACAAAAATCATTTATTAGGGACAAGGTCCAGAAAACACCAATAAGGGAATGAGTACATGAGACAGAGAAAGGAGGAAACAATAATGGGATGCATTATCAGACCAGTTACCACTGCAGGAAACATTGGAGAGATGTGACAGAGCACGGTTGAGACTTCTTCTCTCTCAGGAGGCGTAGAAACTGGGGAATGATCCACCACTGGCCCACCCCATCAGTCATTGGCTGAGAGCTGCTTCAATGGTATTCATTCTTGGGCAATTCAGGCTTGCCCTGCTGCTCTCAAGATCCAGAAAGAAACCCCTCAGGGAGTCACAGTTGTTCACAGTTGTTTGTAGCAAACAACCTTTGGTGTGGAGAGGTGAGCACTGAGGGGTCATCGGCAGATACTGATAGAATTTGCTATATTAATAGAGGCTGGAAAAGTACCCGGTAAAATTCAGCAGCAAATCCTAATTAAGACTGCCTACAATAGAAATGGAAGAAAGTTACTTAAATATAGTAAAGACAGTTTGCTAAAACCCACCAGCAAATATTATCCTAAATGGCAAAAGACTAAAACCATCTAGATAAAAATGCCTGCTATCACCATGAACTTTCTTAAGGTCTTAGAGATTGTAGATAATATATTCAGATACATAGAAAATAATGCATATAACATTGGAAAAGAAGAAAGACATTTGGATTTTTTTCTCTTTTTTTCCTAGAGATGTTATTGTAAACCTAGAAAACCCAAGGATCTTTCAAAAAAAAAAAACAGTGAGGGGAGTCTGGGTGGCTCAGTCAGTTAAGCATCTGACTCTTGACCTCATCTCGGGTCTTGATCTCAGGGTGGTGAGTTCAAGCCCTGCATTGGGCTCCACAGTGGGCATGGAGCCTATTTTTTTAAAAAAAAAATTTTTTTTAAGTGAGAAGATTTAATATAATTTGGGAAGAGGATGTTATGGACTGAATTGTGTTCACCCAAAATTCATTGGAGCCCTAACCTCCAGTGTGACTGTTTTTAGAGATTGGGCCTTTAGGAAGGTAATTAAGGTTAAATAAGGTCAGACAGGTGGGCCCTAATTTGATTGGTCTCTTTATAAGAAGAGGAAAAAGAGACACCAGAGATCTCTCTCTCTCTTCTCAAGCACAGAGAGGCCACATGAAGACATAACAAAAGGTGGCTGACTGCAAGCCAGAAATAGAGGTTTCACCAAAAACTGACTATGCAGGCACCTTGATCATGGACTTCCAGGTTCCAGAACTATAAGAAAATAAATTACTGTTTACACTGCTCAGCCTGTGGTGTTTCATCATGGTAGCCAAAGCAAACAAATACAGGGGCAGAATACAAAAGAAATACATTTTTTATAGTTTTCCTCTACTCCAGAAATAAGCACTTAAAAGGAGAAATAGAATGAAAGATTCTATTTACGATAGCAACAAAAATTATAAAAATTATTTCTAAGTACAGTCAGGAATGAAAAAAACTACTTAGGGATAATTCTATCAGGAAAGTTACAGGATTTACATTTAAAAACTATAAAACCTTATTGTAGAACCCTAAAAAGATCAAAACAAATACAAAACCCACCATATTTTTTCATGGGAAGACATAATTATATAAAAATGTCAATTTTCTCTAAGTAATATGGAATTTAATGTAATTCCCAGCAGAACTCAATAGGAAATTAATGTTGGGTTTTCTTTGCTTATATTTCAGAAATAGATTACCTGACCACAAAAAAATAGAAGAATAAATGCCTGGAGCACTTGGGTGGCTCAGTCAGTTGAACATCTGACTCTTGGTTTCGGCTCCGGTCATGATCTCAGGGTCGTGAGATTGAGCCCTGCATCAATTCTCTCTCTCTCTCCCTCTCTCTCTGCCCCTGATAAATGCCTGATAGGATCTCAGAAATAAAAAAAGAAGGCAGGGTTCAGGGGAGGAGAGCCAAAGTATTGAGAGACTTACCTTACCAGGCAGTTGAATACATAACCACTGTGTTCAAATCAATAAGGCTTTGGTATAGGAAGAAAAAAGCATATCGATAAAAATGAATAGAGAATTCAGAAACAAATCACAGGAGATTGAAATGTTTTTAATTACAACATTGAAAACCAGTAGAAAAGTGTGAATTATTTGATAATTCGTGTTGGTACAACTGGATATCCACGTAGGCGAAAAAATAGGATCTCATCTCAAACCGTATTCAAAAATTCAAAATGGATTAAAATTTTACATTTTAAAATAAATAAATGACTTCCATGTAAAATTATTCCAATGTGTTAGAAGTCAGCATAAAGGTTACCTTAAGGGGAAGGTAGTGACCAGGAGGGAGCATGAGGTGGA